>NC_058065.1:1850809-1863309 GCF_020085105.1 Siniperca chuatsi | reverse complement strand
CTGATAAGACTCCGATCACTCTGATCAGAGGGATTAGTTTGAAATACAGCAGCGTGTGCAGTAACGTGTGTCGGCCACGAGGTGGCGCCAGTTCGCTCTAAGTGAGCGCGCTCTTTGCACGTTCATTCCCCAGTTCACCCGCCGGAACCGGTTCTGTCTGACCCCCGGGTCTGTGTTGGAGGTGTGACCTGGCAGCGGAGAGTCTGGCGGCGTTGTGGCGTCTGTCGATGAGCGAGGTGAGGATGGAGAGGACCAGCAGGCGGATCTCCGGGTCCTCCATCAGCGTGAAGGACAGCAGAGGCTCCAAGAAGGACGAGGGCAGCGCCGTCAGCAGGTTGCTGCTTTCGTAGCGCTCCGACACCTGAGGCAGGGAGGAGGGAGCGATGAAGACGAGCAGCGCTTTACACGGTAAGAGACTTTCACGCAGACGCCAGAACTGAACTCACCTGGAGCAGAGACTTCAACAACATCACCTGGATCATCCTGCTGCCCTCAAACCTGAGACAGACAGCGAGACGTGAGGGCCTCGAAACACTTTCGTTTCTAGCGTGTCTGAGTATTTAAAGCGCGTGAAGCTGGTGTGAGCGGTACCCGGCGTTGGGTGACCCCAGGGCGGGGTAGATACCAGGAACAGGGATCTTCCCCATAATGAACAGCATGACCTCTGACCTCTGGTAGACGGGAAGCGTATTGGCGAAGGACCCTGGACAGAAAACACAGGTTCAAATGAAGCGACCGCCTCTGAATGAAAACGGGAAAACCCGAGCGCGGCCCCCGAGCCTGACCGATAGTTTTGATGACGGCGTCCTGCAGCGTCTTCTCTTCGGGGGAGGTGGTTTTGCGTTTTAGACGGCGTTGTCGTAGTAACCAGTCAGCTGGTAGTCGACGCTCTGCCTAAGCTGTCGCAGTAGCGTGTTGAACACTTCCAGCACCGTGGGACCTGCAGCACACACACACACGACGGTTTAAACGCCACGCAGTGGACGTACCGGCGGACGCGAAGCGATGAGCGCACAGGCTGCTGACTGACCTACGGAGCCGGTGGCTTCGATAACGGCGGCTTCGGACAGAACCTCTACGATCCCGGCTCGCACTGAAGCTGGACTCCTGCTGTTGGCGTCCAGGTGACCCAACAGCTGCTGGATCACCAGGTGGGAATGCTGGGACTGACGGGAAGACAGGTGTCAAACATTTAAGAACAGTTAAAAACGTATTGAAGTTCAGTTAAACACATTCACGTTACGTTAAAGTTAATTAAGTTGTTCAGTCACGGTAAGCACAGTTTAATAAAGTAAAGCACAGCTGCGTGTTACATCGGCTCACCTGTATGAGGCACTACACACCTGCAGCGTGCTACTAACCTGGATGGAGTACATGATGATCTGAAAACAGCGAACAGCGAAGCTGCGTCCTTCCCAGAGGCCGCGGCTGTCCAGGTGCCTGAAACAAATTATAAAATCTCATTTTAAATGTCCTTTTTTTAACCCTTTAATGCATTTCATGTACGTGTCAAGTGTAAATACACAAATGAATCCACTTCAGCGGCTTTCCGAGAAGTCATCGATATGCTGGTGACAAATTTCTGATGTCCAGAGTATTGATTCACAAACAAAAACAAACAAAATGAATAACTGAACGTCTTGTTTTACACGTACAGCACAGAGAGTTTGGCTTGATGTAATGCAGTATAACAGGATATTTTCCATATTCTGCTGTGTGGATCTTACATCAGCACGGGTCTGATGGCGTTGTTAATGTGTCCATAAGCAGCTCGGCCCAACAGCTCCCTGAAACACACCTCAGTCTGCTCTGCTGGAGACTCACTGCACACACACACACACACACACACACACATACACACGCACACACACAGGTAAGTCACCTGAGTGAAATACAGACAAATGAAAACCTGAATTTTTCCCACCTGAGCCACCAACCAAACTCTGTACAATTTTCTGAGTATTTAAGAAAATCACTAAATGTCATTTTATTTATTAAATTATCTGTTTAAATATATTTTCTGTAAATCTATTCTGACAAAATAATCTTAAAACAACGTTCGCTTACTAACTTTTTCCACATCGAGGTCAAGAATGAACTTTCATGCTCAACGTTATCTCTCTCTCACGATCTGGTGTCAGGAATGTTTTCTTTGGATTCACTTTTTGCCAAAAAACAACCAAATTTAATCTAAAAACATTAGAAACTGCTTTAAAATCCAACATGTGTAACGTGCAAGTTTCACTGAGGAGAGGACCTCAGTGTGTACCTGTGTGTGTGTGTGTGTGTGTGTGTGTGTGTGTGTGTGTGTGTGTACCTGTGTGTACCTGTGTGTACCTGTGTGTGTGTACCTGTGTGTGTGTGTGTACCTGTGTGTGTACCTGTGTGTGTACCTGTGTGTGTGTGTGTGTGTGTGTACCTGTGTGTGTGTGTACGTGTGCCTGTGTGTGTACCTGTTGGTGTGTGTGTGTGTGTGTGTACCTGTGTGTGTGTGTGTGTGTGTACCTGTGTGTGTACCTGTTGGTGTGTGTGTGTGTACGTGTGTGTACCTGTTGGTGTGTGTGTGTGTACCTGTTGGTGTGTGTGTGTGTACCTGTTGGTGTGTGTGTGCTGCTGCAGGTTGACCAGCAGAGCGGGGACGATCTGCTCCATGTGACGCGGCTCCCAAATGTTCACCTGCAGCTCGTCGTCCACCGTCTTCCTGACCACGCCCTGCAGACCACGGATCCCCGACACACGGATCCTGAGCACACACACGCACACACACACACACACACACACACGCACACACACACACACGCGCAGTAAATGTGCTAGACCGCGCTGCGTTTGACAGCTGGCATCAGAGCCAGTTAACGCTGCGAACAGGAGGAGCAGACTGACTTGTTCTGGATGTCGGCGTCTTCGTGCTCGGAGTGACACATCTGGCTGAAGCGCGACACGAAGAAGTCGTAGCTGCGGTGATACGACGCCGTGTCCTCCTCGATGTTCGCAAACTTCACAAACTGCACAAACAAAAACACGGACAGGACGGAAACTGTTAATGTGATATGAACACAGCATGTACTACACACTGTACTACTGTACCATCTGTGGATCCTGCAGTTCTGTTGAGTGTTGCATTATGGGACAGCAGGGTCCAACAAGACTTCATTCAAAAAACCTACGATTTTAGTCGGCCACAAAATAATCCAATAATAATAATAATAACAATGACGAGAACAGTGTGTGTTACAGTGTGTGTTACAGTGTGTGTTACAGTGTGTGTTACAGTGTGCGGTACAGTGTGTGTTACAGTGTGTTACAGTGTGTGTTACAGTGTGTGTTACAGTGTGTTACAGTGTGCAGTACAGTGTGTGTTACAGTTTGTTACAGTGTGCGGTACAGTGTGTGTTACAGTGTGCAGTACAGTGTGCGTTACAGTGTGCGTTACAGTTTGTTACAGTGTGCGGTACAGTGTGTGTTACAGTGTGCGTTACAGTTTGTTACAGTGTGCGGTACAGTGTGTGTTACAGTGTGTGTTACAGTGTGTGTTACAGTGTGCAGTACAGTGTGTGTTACAGTTTGTGTTACAGTGTGTTACAGTGTGTTACAGTGTGTGTTACAGTGTGCAGTACAGTGTGTGTTACAGTTTGTGTTACAGTGTGTTACAGTGTGTTACAGTGTGTGTTACAGTGTGTGTTACAGTGTGCGGTACAGTGTGTTACAGTGTGTGTTACAGTGTGTTACAGTGTGTGTTACAGTGTGTGTTACAGTGTGCAGTACAGTGTGTGTTACAGTGTGTTACAGTGTGTGTTACAGTGTGTGTTACAGTGTGCGGTACAGTGTGTTACAGTGTGTGTTACAGTGTGTTACAGTGTGTGTTACAGTGTGTGTTACAGTGTGCAGTACAGTGTGTTACAGTGTGTGTTACAGTGTGTTACAGTGTGTGTTACAGTGTGTGTTACAGTGTGCGGTACAGTGTGCGGTACAGTGTGTTACAGTGTGTGTTACAGTGTGTTACAGTGTGTGTTACAGTGTGTGTTACAGTGTGTGTTACAGTGTGCAGTACAGTGTGTTACAGTGTGTGTTACAGTGTGTTACAGTGTGTGTTACAGTGTGTGTTACAGTGTGCGGTACAGTGTGTTACAGTGTGCGTTACAGTGTGTGTTACGTACAGAGTTGGTGGCGAGGATGTGGAGGTGTGGTTTGTCGGCCTCCAGCAGCTGACGCAGCGTACTGAGGAAACTCTCCACCAGCAGGTTGATGCTCTGACAGTGACAGGCCAGCAGCAGCTGCTCCATCGCCTCCATCGCTATACACACATACCTGGAAACAACAACCACACTGACGTTAAGCGGATGTTCAGTGTGTGTGTGTGTGTGTGTGTGTGTGTGTTGGGACTGTGTGTACTGACCCGTAGCGGTGGCGGTTCAGCTCTCGGGTCAGTCGCTCTGACAGGTACGCAGCGATGCGGTCGAGTTTCTCCGGAGCCGACAGAGCGAAGAACGTCAGCTTCTCCATGTTGGCTTTCACCAGCCCGTCCTGAACACACACACACACACGCACACACGCACACACACACACACAGGTGTTACAGGGTGTGTTGGAGACATTTTTTCCAAACATCAGATCAGATTCAAGGACTTTGTGTTCTTGAATTTGTTCAAACGTTTCCATTTTTAGTATGTTTTAATAATTGTCCTTCACTTCACTGCCTGTGTTTTGTAACTTTCTGCTCATTTTATTTGTTGATTGTAACGCGTTGTTGTCTTCAAATTCTCTTCTTATTTGGATTTACCAACGTAACCTACGGATAAAGTAGTCCCTGTAACTAAGTACAGCATCCTCGACTGTGGATTAAACTTTTTTAAACTATTTGCATCAAATGTTAATAATGAATAATTATACAACTTCAAGTAAGTACAAAGAAATTAAAAAAGCAAAGTTTTGTGTATTTAACTTTGTTTTCCTGCAGACAAACTATAAGAAATGACTAAACCCACCGACTGATAAACAGGAACAACCTGGATATTAAAGGGCCAGTTCACCCAAACGACACACACTTACTTTACCTGTACAGGTATCTATCAATGCACATAGTTTCATTTCTTCTCTCTGGATGATCCACAGACATCACAGTCAACAGTGTTCATGGAGCATTTTCCATCTCAAAACTAATAAACCTCAACTATCTGCACGGATAGATACAGCAGTGTTTTTCAACCTTTTCTGAGCCAAGGTACATTTTTTCATTGAAAAAAATAAATCACAAGGCACACGACCAACCGAAACTCTGTAGCCTATATTAACCATATACAGTCATTCAGTAGGAATCAAATAAACACAAAGAAAAAAGTCTTAATTAGTTTTCAAAAAATGTTTTTTAGACCAATTAGGTGAAATTGAGTCATTTTCCACGGCACACCTGACGATCTCTGACGGCACACTAGTCGTCGAAAAACACTGAGATACAGTATATATACACATATACATGTTTACCTCCGGGTCTTCTGGGAAAATATTATCAACCAGCCGCTTGTAGCGAGGACGCAACGCCCAGCAGCAACCGCACAGACCTGCACACACAGAGACACAAGCTCGACAACATAAACATTAAACTACTATGAACAGATATATAATATATAAATATATAAACAGCAATAACATCTGTAGACAGTAAGACTATAAGGGTGCTGACATAAATATGATAAACAGGTTGCTTTATGTACATGAGGTATAAATAACACATGGCACATAACACATTAGTGTTTGATACTAAACAGATAATCAGTAGTATTCGTTTTTACTTCATTTTGATTTATTCATTTAGTTACATCTTGTAACTAACTGCCTTGCGATCGTCTTGTTATTAATTTTTGTGAATTCACCATTTCGAGTTACTTACTATAAACTCTGGAAACATGTCGGTATATTTAAATAATAAATCGCTTCTACTGCTCTCAGTGAGACTCAACACTTCCTGTGGCTGTTTCACATTAAAAGCCTGGAAGTGATTATGCCCTTTGAGCTGCTGGAAGGCTTTTAATGTGAACGTCTGCAGGAAGTGTTGAGTCTCGCTGACAGCAGTTCAACAACGGCGACTTAAAAAAACTGGCAAAGTGGAAGCGGCTAAGAATTAATTAGAGGATTTGCGTTAGACAGATTTTGTGGTGAGTATGACAGTTGTTGTTGTACTGATGGAATTAAAGCTGCTGAAATTAACATTATACTGAATTTATCATCACACAAACAGGTAAACATGGAGGAAATGTTTAGTTTGTATCAACAACAAATTAAAACAGGAACAAGCTTCCTACTAAAATATGATCACGTATATTTATAAAGCAGGGAAATTCAAAATAAAAGCCTGTTTCTTATGAATAAATAGCCTCGCGGCGGCGGTAGTGTGTCTGTAGACGTTTAACCTTGCTTTCTCCAGATTCTTCTTCAATTTTTAATCTCTCGCTATGTCCAGTTTAATAGGTTTTGGGAGATTAGAGGCGACAAGATCCACCAATGGTCAGCTGCCAACTCATAACTCACACACACGCGGTCGTGTTTCCATCACTTTCGGGGACATTACATTGACTTACATTCATTCCCTGGAGACTTAGTTTAAGGTAAAAACGTAATGATTTACGTTATGGGGACTTGCAGTTTGTCCCCATAAGGAAGGCGAGTCCCCACAATGTGGCTGCGTCAACAGATTTATGTCCTCACAACATCAGTAATACCCGCCCACACACACACACACACTCACACACACACACACACACACTACAGTTCAGCAGCAGTAATACTACGTCTTAAGCGTTAATCCTGCGGTGGCTTGCTGTTGCGTAATGTGTTTATATTGTTGGTATTTAGTTAGCAGAGCATGCTGCAGTGCTGCTGAGCAAGGCACCGGACATTTGTCTCACGCACACGTCGTCTGGTTAGATAATGATGATGTTACTTTATACAACTAACAAGTACTCAGTGAGAAGCAATAACTTGAGTAAGAAAGCACTTTAGCAGTGATTTATTCTAGTAGTGACTGTTAGTCACGAGTAAGTACGTCGGTATTTCTGACAGCCAGAGCTGAAACAAACAAAATAAATAAAAGTACTTACAGTAAGTCCAAACTAAGAGATAGCAAGTCAGTTTCTTGACTTATCTCGTATTTTTTATTGAGTAAGTCAAACCTTTTGACTTGTGACTTAACATCCCATAATTCTTACCTTCATTTTGACTTAAAAAGTCATAATTTGACTTAATATCTCTAATTTTGATTCAGTCAATCAAATAATTTTGATTTAGTGAGTCAAAATGTTTACCTTTGTCATAGGTTATATATATATATATATATATACATACACACACGCGCTGCAATATTTTCACATATCTATAATGTTTATTGGTAACTTATAATTTAGAAAAAATTATGACTTTTTAAGTCAAAATTCAGTAAAAACTTAAAGGATTTTTGATTTATTACATCATTTCTGACGGTAAATCTCACATTTTGATTCATTTAGTCAAACGCTCGACTTAGCAGCTCTTAATCTGGACATAAATCCATAATTTTGACATAAAATAAACAGTTTATTTTGTCATTTCTATATATTTTTTTCTTTCCCTGGCAGAAATGGGCTTCAGCGTATGAACGATACGGATGACCAGTGAGCGTTAACAGGCTTTCCTGCTGTCTGACCTCAGACCAGCGTTTCCGCCTGTGGCCTGTTAGCATGAGGCTACCTGAGAGCCAAAGCAGACCTGGGATCAGCAGAAGGAAGCTAACAGAACACGCACTGAAGCTGTGGCGAATGCATTATTAATTATTAGTTCCTCTACCTTTTTAATAACAAGGTTGGAGATAAAACAACCTTTTCTTTAACTTGTGAGCACAAGATATGAGATTCATTTCATATTTAGATACAGAATTTGTTTGCGATTAATATTTATATTTCTACAACTGGGAGTTGTCCATTATATAACTGTGTTTTTATCCGTTTAGAAAAGTTTAAAAGTTATCAGTGTGACCTTTAGCTTTGGCAGCGCAACATTTAAACTGCAAACGCAGCATCACAACATTCAGATAACTAAAGAAAAACATCAATAAATGTTAATATTTCTCACCGTACATGAGGACGACTCCTTCAGCTCACATCCACACTGTCACCTACATCACACACACACACACACACACACACACACGTTTGTGGTTAATCCTTTGCTCTAACACACACACACACACACACACACACACACACTGACCCCACCTCCTTTCATTCACCGTCAGTTTAAAAAAAACCTCGTATCTCCACATTCAGCGACTGATTAAATATCAGAGGACGATGTTGAAAATGTGAGTGTGTGTGTGTGTGTGTGTGTGTGTGTGTGTGTGTGTGTGTGTGTGTGTGTGTGTGTGTGTGTGTGTGTGTGTGATCCGGGCCATGTGCAGCAGCTCAGCGCTCTATAATCTGCTCTGTGGATTTATTTATCATTCCAGCAGAAACATATCAGAAACCAGAGAAGAGGCTGAAAAACTCCTCGCCCGGCGTTTACTGCCTCAAAACTACAGTTAACGTTACGAAAGCTTTACCTGCATTTCTGCAGTAAGAGGTCCTTTTAGTGCCCTGTCTGCTTTTTACTCATTTAGTGTCCAATTACTTTTTCATTGTATTCCACTTTAGTATTAGAGATTAATCAGCAACTGTGTTTATAATCGATTCATTGTCATTTGCCAAAAATTCTCTTCTTCAAGCCTCTCAAAGGTGAATATTTGCTGGATTTCTTTGTCTTCTGTGATAATAAACTGAACATGTTTGGGTTTCAGACTCTCGGTCGGACAAAACAGGACATTTTATAGGCCGAGAGAAGAATTAGCGGATTAAATCGATAATGAAAATACTCGTTAGCTGCAGCCCTGATCCAAATTATCACTTCGTTTCAGATAGAAACCAATCAGGTCACCTCAAAAACAAGCTGCGGCGGTCTTGGATCACTGTGATACACTTATATATATATATATATATATATATATATATATATATATATATATATATATATATATATATATATATATATATATATATATATATAAAAATAAAATATAACAAAACTTTGACAAGTTAGTTTTGGATTCAAATAATTTTGGTGTTTAAAATAGAAAATAGAAAACTCACAATGCTGCACCTCCACCACTGAAACTGATGGAAATTGTGAGAATGATGGTTAATATGTATGTATTCGTGTTAGTTGCATTAGTTGTATTAGCGTTTGCGTCGACAATATATCTCTATTAATGTAATAAAGTGAACTCGGGGTTTCTGCCCCTCATGCTGAGACAAAGCTGCTTCTAAAAACCGATGTGACTGAGATGATTAAAGACTTTGGAAACTGCGGATGAACTCAGGAGCGAACAGAAGAAGCGCGTTGCTTCATGAACACATTTAAACTCGTTTGTCTGCTTGAGGCTTTGCGAGGTTCAGATCCAGATCCATTCAAATCCCTCATCCAGTCCATTTAGGTTCAGCGTTCAGCTTCTGAAAGTAACTAAACTTCTACATGACAAAAACACAAAGGAGATTTGTGTTTGTGTCAACTGAAAGCATGTTAGCGGATCAGGCACAGGAAGCTGGAAGTTTCCTGATATTCGAAGCGGTTACCTCCGGCTGTCTGATGGTCCAGCACAGAGCAGCAGTCCTGCAGCAGCCGCCGAGGAGCCTGGGATACGGTCGACATGGCGACGGCCCTCGGCAGCGACATCCCCCTGGGCATGCTGGGTAAGCTGGGCAGACCGGGCACGGCGATGCCTCTGGGCAGGGAGCCGAGCAAGGCAGGCAGGGTCACCCCCCGCGGCACGCTGGGAAACCTGGGAAGAGTCCCCGGCATCTCCGTGGTGACCCGGCGGACAGAAGGTCGGGCGGACGGGTGCGAAGGTGGAGTCGCCCTGAGGAAGAGGAGGACGGAGTGGTGGGATGAAGGAGGAGCTCTGAACAGAGGAGAAGAAGTGAAGGTGGAGAAAGTGAGAGAGAAGAAAACCTCCTGCCACATTCCTCCAACGCTTAACCCCTGCAGTTCCACTCCGGCTAGTACACAGTAAGTACACAGAAAGTACACAGAAAGTATACAGTAAATATAAAGTAAATACACACAAATATAAAGTAAATACACAGAAAGTACACAGTAAATATAAAGTAAATACACAGAAAGTACACAGTAAGTACACGGTATGTACACAGTAAGTACACAGTAAATATATTCAGTAAATACACAGAAAGTACACAGTAAATACACGGTAAATACACAGCAAGTATATTCAGTAAATATATTCAGTAAATACACAGAAAGTACACAGAGATACGACACTGAGGAAAACTTAAAGACATGAGTATTATTAAAGTCATGTTCGTGTCTTAACGAAGGCTGCTACATTTACTCGGGTACCTGAGTACTCGGGTACCTGAGTACTCGGGTACCTGAGTACTCGGGTACCTGAGTACTCGGGTACGTGTACTTTCCTGGAGTATCTGATGCTACTTTAAGAGGGAAATATTGGACTTCTTTCTTCACTGCATTTGTCTGAAACTATAGTTACTTTGCAGATAATGATTTTGTTTAAAGATGAAAGTACTAACAGAGCTCATCCAGCTGTGACATTAAAATACTTTTACTTCTGATACTTTAACTACATGTAGCTGCTTTAGTTTTCATACTTCAGGGATATTTTTAAAGCAGTATTTCTGCAGAGCGGTGCTGCAGTAAAACATCTGCGTACTTCTTCTTCTGCAGAGGCAGAAGGCCTCGGTCCTCAGCTGCCTTCGCTCCTTCGCTTTGCCTTTAACGTGAGCCGTTGAAGATCATGTGACGTGATCAAAAGCTTCAGATCAGCTGCTAAATGGACCTTGTGGGGATCAACTGCTGCTGTTTCCAAAGCCAGGAATGAAATCTGAACCTTAAGTTTTCATGTATAAATACTGCATTCCAGCGAGTCCTGCACTCTACTGTACCGCAGCGTAGCAATACTAGTAATAATGTGCACGTTAATTAAAGCATCTTTATGTTGTTTAATGCGATCAATAAACTAATCAATCGTGTTTCACAGGCTGATCAGAATGTTTCGTGTTTAAAATCTGCAAATAACTGTAGTGAAGTTAAAGATCTATAGTTCGCTCCTGAACGCGGCTGAGAGGATTAAAGTGGCAGAAAATGCAGATACTCAAGTGAAGTACAAGTACCTTAACACACACACACACACACACACACACACACACACACACACACACACACACTCGGAGCTCCTACCTGCTCGACTCCAGCGCTGCTCTTACAGCCGTTTCCTGTTTCCCTCCGACAGACAGGCAGGCAGACAGACAGACTGCTTATGCAACATCTGCTGAGCCTCTGCTGGCCGGCAGCTCGGATCAATAATCAATAGGTGTGATCGATACGGAGCTCTGCACGCCGAGCCACCGCTCACATCACAGCACAGCACAGCACAGCACACTGCAGCCAGTTACCACAAACTTTCTGAACATGTGGAGATATTGTTTTACATTGTGGAGGCAGATTTAACTGATGAAATATGATGATGGCGTCACGCCCGCTCACACGGTTTCTACGCGCTCTAATACGTCAGCGCCACTTTCAAAGCAAGCGCGCCCGTAAAGGCTGCGCCCAGGAGAAAAACAAGCGCCCCCCCCTCCCTCCCTCCCTCCATAATCACCAGCATCACCGCTGTGGTGACGGAGGAGCGCCCTCTGGCGTTTGAAGCCGGTCACTGCTCAGTCGGTGGCTGAGCTGCCACTTACCAACCAAAGTGCACTCTGGGTAACGCGTGAAGTAAAGTTGAGAGGAAGTAAATAACAAATAAAAGGTCCGAGCATCTAATGCAACCCAGAGCACAAAGTGAAGAAACGGCGTGTAGTAAAAGGAAGTGAAGCGTTATTTCCACCTACTTTGGTATAGTGACACACGTGAAGCGGATATAGGAGTTAGTGTCAGCGACCTGAAGCCTATGCGTGACAGCGCCGCCTGAGCGTCCGGAGGTAACGGAAGAAAGGCCTCGCGGCGGAGAGGTTTTTTTTTTTTTACAGAAATAACGACAACAAAGATCAGAGTGAGAAAGTACAAAAGACGATCTCTCTCTTAGACACATTTTCAAACGGACGCGCCTTCTTCCTGATTATATTTCATTTTTATTAAAGTTGCAGAAAAACGCCACCAAACTGAACTCAGATCAGTTTAAAACAGCCTCCAGGTTAAAGGTTTAACTGTCCTCAGTGGGTTTGCCGGCCCCCGCCGACCCCCCTACGAACAGTCCTCCAAGCTCCGCCTCCAGCTCCTGCGGGTGGGAGGGGCTAAGCGCGTCGACAGCCGCCGTCTCTCCCAGCGTCCTCCACCAGGGCAGCCTGCCCGCCTGCAGCACCGCATTGTGGGCGTCGCGGGCACGAGCGGCGATGGGACCCGAGGGCGTCAGGAAGGACTCGGCGTCTGTCTCCGTGACGACAGAGAGGGGCGGGGCATCTGCGGGG
>NC_058065.1:1633309-1843309 GCF_020085105.1 Siniperca chuatsi | reverse complement strand
TAACACTGTCGCTAATATTAGAAACAAGTAACACTGTCGCACCGTAAATAATCAAATGTATATTTTAAATTAATGTTAATTAGATTTTTAAATACAAACCCATCTATTTAAAAATCCAATATATTAAATTAAAACATGTAAAACAAATTAAGACAGTGACAATTTTAATGACTAAAATACTTTTTGAGATTTAAAATCATTTTAAACAAAGTGAAAAAGACTGAAATGCTCCCCGTCAGTAAATGGCTGCCACAGTTACAGGAACACCTGTCCTCTGAGACGCACCTGGCGAGCTGGGCGAGCGTGGCGGCGGCGCTCCAGTGGCCCCGCAGCCTCCTGGGATCCAGAGAGAGCACGAGGACGCAGTGACTCAGGACGCCGCTCAGATAAAAGCGAGACTTCACACGAGCCAACACACTGCTGTCAGTCTGCACCGCCGCCATGTTCAGAGCCTCTGACGGAGACAGACTCATGTGCTTTAACTGGTTAACAACAAAACGTTTTATGGAAGGCAACTTCCTGGAGACGAACTCTGAACGTTGCTTAGTGTCCGATCTTTCGATTACAATGATGTTAAATTTGGCGTTGTACTGGAGGACAAATCAAAAGACTTAACAATTAATAGCATGATTGTTATGGCAATTTTTTTCATTCACAAATGTAAATTTGGCAACATTAAACCTTTATTTAATGTTTTTATTCATGATATGTCATCTTTAAAAGAGTCTTTGAGTGTCTGTAAATCTAAGAACGCACTTTGGCCGTGTGATAATCTGGATGCTCTTCCTTTGAACTCTGTAATTACGGCTTTCTTTGTTCTTGGTTTCATTTTTGTTCAATTGTTCGACCTGCTCTACCTGAAGTATTGAATGTTTAATAAGCCTGTATGGTTTTTGAAATAAATATTTAAAAAACCTGCTCGTCTGAGGAGGGAAAGCCTTGTTGTGTGTTTCACCTTTAACCCCAACCACAGAGGACAGACCTGATTATGGCGTGGGACAGGTGGACAGGTAAACACACAAATGCTGAAACTACTAATCAGTCAGTCGATAAATGCCAATCATTGCTACTTTTCTCTAATATAGAATAAATAAATAATAGATGAATCAGGAAGATATCTGTCGATAATTAAAAAAACGTCATTTGCAGCCCTAAAAGGCACAGAAAGACAGATTCGTTGTGTAGGGTAGACAGACACAGACAGACAGGTGGGACACCGGTTGTCTCACTGTTTAAG
The DNA here is from genome assembly GCF_020085105.1 of Siniperca chuatsi. Taxonomy (NCBI): domain Eukaryota; kingdom Metazoa; phylum Chordata; class Actinopteri; order Centrarchiformes; family Sinipercidae; genus Siniperca; species Siniperca chuatsi. The sequence goes on along the minus strand of NC_058065.1, from coordinate 1,842,072 downwards.
CCGTTGTTCAGCAGGCTGACTTTCTGCTCCAGGTTCAGGTCTTCATCCTCCAGCTGCCTCTTCAGCTCCAACACCACAGCCTCCTCCTCCTCCTCCACCTCCACCGGCTCCATCCTCACTGTAACCCGACACAAACACTGAGGTCACCGCGCTGTCACAGTGTTAGCTGCCTGCTAACCACACTGATATTCAGACTGGGTCTCTAATGTTGATATATGTGACAGCCAACAGGTGGAGAGGAGTGTACCGGTGTCTCACCTGCCAATATCTGCTCGATACTTTTTCTCTCGTGTCACAGAGTTTGACGGGTCGCAGATTTCGGTGTAACACCTGTTAGCAACATCGGCAGCTTGTGCGCTCGCAGCTAGCCTTGTTTGTCGTTTTAGCTGAAGCTAACTATTAATAATTCGGTTAACCGAAAGAAAAAGCGACCTTAACCGGTTACACAACCTTCACACTGACGCACTGGCGTTTAAAAGTGGATTTAAAAACGCTACGTAGCTGTAAAAAAATAACGTTTTCTAGCTAGCGTTGGTACACTTATGCTAGCTGTTAGCAGCCGAGCAAGCCGACGCTCTTCTGTTTCTACGGTAACGTGACGTCATCACGCCGCGACTGCGCACCCCTCTGCACCAAAGTGGCGCGGATCAATGGAGATAATAACAATAACATCTATCCGTCTGTTCAATTCAAAAGAGCTTTATTGGCATTAAATACAACGGGAGGAGTTGTCGCCAAAGCTAAATGAACGCAGCCTACATGTGAACACTGTGGCAAATAATTAAAAGTAGACTATGAATGAGAGTAAAATTAAAAGTGTGCAAATGTGTGTAAATGCAATTTCATTAAAATTGGAAATTCCTAAAAGAGGAACAAGGTGTTAAAGGAGTCCAGGTGCGCTCAGGTGCGCAGTGTGCTCCTCTGGCCGCCGGGCGGCGCTGCAGATGCAGCTGGAGCAGCTCCACTCGGCTCTGCAGGTTCCACTTTCTAACTTCAGCTGTTCCTCGTCCTTTCGTGGTTTTTATAAACTCGAGTTAAAAGATATTTCTGTTATTAGTAAATGTGTTATCGTCCCTGTAATGATTCTACAAATAAAATAGAAGTTAAAGCTCATAATAATGTTTAATTTTTCCTAACCCTTTACTGTATTGTCTCAGTGTGTAAGGTGTCTGACACCTTTATTCAGTGTATTTTGTGAAGGATATTGATTCCATCTCTTTGCATGAAATGTGCTATATAAATAAAATTGTATTTTTTTTTATTTTATTGTATTTTAGTATGGTATTCTTATTGGTTTATATTAATTTTATTATTATTATCATCGTTATTATTGGTTACTGTCGTTATTCTGTGTCCGGTAATAAAGTAGTAGGCCTAATATAATATAATATAATATAATATAATATAATATAATATAATATAGTATATTATAGTATAATATAGTATAATATAGTATATTATAATATAATATACTATAATATAATATAATATAGTATAATATAGTATAATATAATATAGTATAATATAATATAATATAGTATAATATAATATAATATAATATAATATAGTATAATATAATATAATATAATATAGTATATTATATAGTATAATATAGTATAATATAGTATAATATAATATAATATAATATAATATAATATAATATAATATATATAATATAATATATATATATAGTATAATATAGTATAATATAGTATATTATAGTATAATATAGTATATATATAATATAATATAATATATATAATATAATATATATATAATATAATATAATATAATATAATATAATATAATATAATATAATATAATATAATATAGTATAATATAATATAATATAATATATATATAATATATAGTATATATATATAATATAGTATAATATAATATAATATAGTATATATAATATAATATAGTATATATATAGTATAATATATAATATAGTATATTATAATATAATATAGTATAATATAATATAATATAGTATAATATAGTATAATATAATATAATATAGTATAATATAATATATTATAGTATAGTATAATATAATATAGTATAATATAATATAATATAGTATATTATAGTATAATATAATATATTATAATATAGTATAATATAATATATTATAATATAAAAATAATAGAATCACAATAGAACAGAATAATTAAGCCTCCTCAGCTGATCCCGGTACAGCAGCCCAGCTGTACCGACGGTAACATGACCGTTAGTAGTAACGGAGAGGCAGGGGTTGTGTGTGTGTGTGTGTGTGTTGATCGGTGCAGCTGCTGCAGCCCTCGTGCACAGCGCCCCTGTGTCTCTACGGTGCGCCTGCGTGCTGAAACACACACCGAGCGACCGACCGTCCGCTGCCTGGACCGGCAGCAGACCAGAGCGACCCGGGCTGCTGTGAACTTCACGGTAACGGTAACTGCGGGCAGTAACGGTATCGGTGCCAGTAACGGTGACGTGATGTGATGCGATGCCGCGCGGGATCACGGTAACGTAAGAACAGCAGCAGCAGCGGAGGAGGAGGAGGAGGAGGAGGAGGAGGACTGTCGAGGCTGAGCCGAGGAGGATGCAGCAGTGACCGACTGATCGGTACCGGGAGGAGGGGAACACATCCGTCCGTCCAACGGTGCGACCGCCCGCCCGGGAGCCTGGACCGATCCGATCTGATGTAAACCCGCAGGGATGGACGGGTAGGCAGGGAGGAGGCGCGAGGAGCGGAGCGACCGACGGTACATAACGGAGGAGAGAGCCGAGGAGGAGGAGGAGGAGGAGAGGAGGGAGGCGCCAGGCGGAGGAGCAGCGCGAGGAGGAGGGAGGATGAATCCGGTGGATGGAGGAGGAGAAGCGGGCCCGGACGGCCTGGCGACGGCAGGTAGGGTGTGTGTGTGTGTGTGTGTGTGTGTGTGTAGTGGGAGCTGCTGTCGCCATGATGCCTCCACATCCGCCCATTGACTCAGAGCGCGTGCGTGTGTGTGCGCGCGCGTGTGTGTGTGTGTCAGCACTGGTGTGTGTATTGGGGTTGGAGGGTCCTACCAAGGAGGATTGTGGGAAGGCCTGCTTGGTGGTTAAACGCGCGTGTGATGTAATGTGTAGTAGTAACGTTACGGTCTCTGGCACCTGATAGGTAAGATAAACTGCTGGTCACGTGGTGCGTTCAGGTTCCACTCAGTCCGGTAGTAATCTAGTATTACTGGTAGATTTAATACCATGATGATGATGATTAATCAATTAAAATCATCAGTTTAACCAGCCAAGGTATATTAACCTGCGGGTAACCATAGCAACAGTACTGATGCTTCATGCGAGGTGAGTGGTGAAAATCTACATTTCTTTACATATGAGTAAGGGACCATTTATTATTAAAGAGGAGAGGACTATGATAGTGGATGCACTTTAGGAGCAGCCTCAGGGTCAGCGGCACGTGGGCCAAATCTGGCCCTCCAACAAAAACATTTGGCCTTCCGACAGAAGCTGAAGATTTACACAATTCTTCATAAATCTACCGCAGATAACAGCGTAAATACGTGTAAATCCTATTAAATATGATAAAACTGCCCCCACAAGAAGAGCGGCAGGCGATCTGAGCGCATGGTGCTGAAACTAAGTCTAATAAAGTAACAATGAGATGAATAACACACATTTCAACAATAAATGAAGCAGGCCACTTCTTTCCAAATGAGTAAAAACACAAGCTGCTGTAACTCTGGTTTAACAAGTCATTGTTATTCTGAAATAAATTAAAATAAATTAAAAAACTGAGCACGCAGGGCGATGTTTCCACTGAGCTGGCCCATTGCTGACCCATGCCTTGCCTAGGGGGAAGCAGTGGAAGCTCAGGGCTAAAATCAAAGATAAAACAAAGTATTGGGGCTTCATCATCTGGGAAACATGAATGTCTATATGAATCTCATGACAATCCGTCCAGTAGTACTATTTCAGTCTGGACCACAGTGGTGGATCGACCCTGCAGCCAAACTTCTAGCTAAAACTAAACTAAAGCCTTTCTGCAACAATATAAATGTAACCGTAAAAGACATTGTGGCCGTTCCAAACAAATGTGCTGCGACGTACCGAAAGAACACTGAGGGGGCTTTATAAGACCTGACAACCTGACAAACATTTTGCTTGTAGCAGCAAAACATCTAGAACAAGAAGACGATGTCAAGCCAATTCTAAAAGAGCAGTGGTTTGTTATTGTTCAGGAAATGTACTCAGACTTATCTGAGTTAAAGAAACATACAACAAACCTGGTGTAGTATTTCAGCAAGTGTGAAGCTGTGAGGCAGCTGGAGGGCTTGTACTGTAAACCAACTGGAGGGCTTTTACTGTGAAGGATTGAGAGGGCTTTTACTGTGAAGCAACTGGAGGGCTTTTACTGTGAAGGATTGAGAGGGCTTTTACTGTGAAGGATTGAGAGGTCTTTTACTGTGAAGAAACTGGAGGGCTTTTACTTTGAAGCAACTGGAGGGCTTTTACTGTGAAGGATTGAGAGGTCTTTTACTGTGAAGGATTGAGAGGTCTTTTACTGTGAAGGATTGACAGGTCTTTTACTGTGAAGGATTGAGAGGGCTTTTACTGTGAAGGATTGACAGGTCTTTTACTGTGAAGGATTGAGAGGGCTTTTACTGTGAAGAAACTGGAGGGCTTTTACTGTGAAGGATTGAGAGGGCTTTTACTGTGAAGCAACTGGAGGGCTTTTTCCGTGAAGGATTGAGAGGTCTTTTACTGTGAAGAAACTGGAGGGCTTTTACCATAAATGAGCTGAAAGGCTTTTACTGTGAAACAGCAGGTTGTGTTTTACTGTGAAGCAGTTGGAAATCTTTTAGTGTGTAGTAACTCGAGGGCTCTTACTGTGAAGGAGTTGGAGACATTTTACTGTGAAGCAGCTGGGGGGCTTTTACTGTGAAGGATTGGGGGCTTTTACTGAAAACGATTTTGAAGACTTTTACTGCAAAGAAGCTCAAGGTTTTTACTGTTAAGCAGTTAGAGGACCTTTACTATGAGGCAGCTAGAGGGATGTTACTGTGAAGCAGCTAGAAGACTATGTTTTTTAAATGTGAATCAGTGAGAGGGACTTATAAAACAGCTGGTTTGCTTTAAATGTGAAGCAGCTGGGGGACTTTTACTGTGAAACAGCAGGTTGGCTTTTACTGTGAGCAGAAGGTTGGCTTTTACTGTGAAAACTATGTTTTTTAAAATGTAAAGCAGTGAGAGGGCCTCTACAATGAAGCAGCCTGTTGGCTTTTACTGTGAAACAGCTTGAGGGTATTTACTAAAAATTAGGTGAAAGACCTTTACTGTGAAACAGCTGCAGACGCATTTGTACTTTTAAATTTTTTACTTGCGCTTCCAATTTTTTTAATGACATCTAGCTCTTAATCCGATCGAGTTTGAATGAACTTAAGTCGTTTTGCACAATAAGTCTTCTAGAGGCCAATTTTATCTTATCGCAGACACAAAACGTATCAGTGTAATTACCATCAAACTGCAGTAGAGAAATGCCAAAGACTCTCCATTACAGAGTTTGTCCACCAGAGAGCACTGACAAGTTTATTTTTTCACTATAAAATGTGCTGCTCAGTACATATCTTGGTCACTATCTTTAATAACTAAATTTATGTTGTGTGCTTAGGTTCAAAAAGAAGCTTCTACATGGTCAATTCTCACCAGTTGGGGCACTATAAGGAGCTGTAATGGTGGGGTGATGACCTTAACTCAACACCCCACCCCACTGTTTGTTATTTTATTTCATTCTGTTTTTTCTCTTGGGCAATTTATTGCATTTTATTTATTAATTAACATGTATATTTAGAGTATTTCGAATTTTGTGTTTCTATGAGGGGGCAGAGGCCTTAATAATGACATGTATATCCATTTTAGTGACACTCAACATACAGTAAACCCACTCCATTTAATGACCTAGTCTGTTGCTTTATTTGATCTGTTTTAATCTTGCAATACCATAAAAAAGTATAAAAGTAAAAAATAAAGATTGGTATATGTATTGTCATCAAAATTTTACAGTTCTCAAATATCAATACTGGTATCTGCCTTAAAAAATCCAGCCTCAGTCCGACTCTGATGTCTTCATGTGTAAGAGGCTGACATTTTGGAGACTCAGAGGACATTGTGGTGAAACATATTCATTAGTTTTTGTTGCATAATCAGTGTGATGAGTCCTGACAGACTGACAGCAAGTTTCTCTGAAGGCTTTTCAACTGCTCTGTACAGCAGCTATTTTAGGCTTTACACTGACTCAGAGAGTGTGTGTGTGTGTGTGTGTTATTGGTGTGAGACAGCTTCATCACAATGGAAATCCCTTCTCCAGCTCTCTGCGCTGGTCTGGAGTCAGCTTGATTGACAGCTGGTCCAGGATCAGTCAGCCTGACAGACAGCTGATCAAGGATCAATCAGACTCCTAACTGAGTTTTCTAATAGTAGTCAGTGTAGAGCTGTATATAATTGAACATGCCGGATTCAGACACAGTGTCATGTTTACAGCCCACAAACTCCCACCACCAACTCATTAGCGACTTAGCTTCTGCTCTCAGACCTGTTATATATATATATATATATATATATATTACCCAGAGGTCTGCCCACTCTCACACAAGTCTGTGGGATCCACACAGGAAACATCAGCAGCATACATCATCTTTCCCTATTCGGTCAATTTATTCACACAGGAAAGACGGGCCGACGTGACGCTGGAGTGGTGCTTTAGATATCGGCAGTGATAAGGAACAGCCTGTTCTCATATTTTTATTAATGATCTACACACAGAAATAAAACCTCTCAGCAGCAACCCCCGTTTCCTAGAAATTACATTTATATACTTTTCATTCATGTGAAATGTTCTTGTGCTGCACTTAAGTTTGAGTAGGGAGGTGGTCGGGGTTGGATGACGGACGTATGACGTGCAGGACTTTGACATTAGAGACCGGGGTTCACGTCCTGCGTGTAGTTTAGGTAACAAAAGCGCTTTGCCTACGATTAGGGAAAGATCGTGGTTTCAGTTGAATGTTAATAAACACGCCCTGTCTTGTGCTTCAGGTCAACGAATATTTAACCAAGACCGTCATCAGCTGCTACGAGCGGATAATGTAGGAAAACACATGAAATGCGTTGTCAGTGAACTGATACATTCAGTATCAGCGTTTTACGACTTCGCAGATACGAAAAACATTTCCTTATTTATAAAAAACTTTAGGCAGTATTACGTTTCTCTCCACACGTATGTGCTGCTGTAAATTAGTTGGATATAATTGTCATTTCTAGGAGACAGGGTTGCTCAGATTTTACTGTGAATCAGCTGGATGGATTTTATTATGAAGAGGCTGGAGGGCTTTTACTGTGAAGGACTAGGAGGGCTTTTACTGTGAAGGACTAGGAGAGCTTTTACTGTGAAGGACTAGGAGGGCTTTTACTGTGAAACAGCAGCTTGTGTTTTACTGTAAAACAGCTGGAGGGCTTTTACTGTGAAGGACTGGGAGGGCTTTTACTGTGAAACAGCAGCTTGTGTTTTACTGTGAAGCAGCTGGAGGGCTTTTACTGTGAAGGACTGGGAGGGCTTTTACTGTGAAACAGCAGCTTGTGTTTTACTGTAAAACAGCTGGAGGGCTTTTACTGTGAAGGACTGGGAGGGCTTTTACTGTGAAACAGCAGCTTGTGTTTTACTGTGAAGCAGCTGGAGGGCTTTTACTGTGAAGGACTAGGAGGGCTTTTACTGTGAAACAGCAGCTTGTGTTTTACTGTAAAACAGCTGGAGGGCTTTTACTGTGAAGGACTAGGAGGGCTTTTACTGTGAAACAGCAGCTTGTGTTTTACTGTGAAGCAGCTGGAGGGCTTTTACTGTGAAGGACTAGGAGGGCTTTTACTGTGAAACAGCAGCTTGTGTTTTACTATGAAACAGCTGGAGGGCTTTTACTGTGAAGGACTAGGAGGGCTTTTACTGTGAAACAGCAGCTTGTGTTTTACTATGAAACAGCTGGAGGGCTTTTACTGTGAAGGACTAGGAGGGCTTTTACTGTGAAACAGCAGCTTGTGTTTTACTGTGAAACAGCTGGAGGGGCATTTAGTGCGAAAGATCTATATCTAAAGATCTTTATCTAAATAATTTCTGTCACTCAAATAATTGAATAGTTTCAGCTACACATGCAGTTAAAAATGAACAAATTTGTATGAAATAATGCACTCTGAGGTTTCTTGTTATAGAAAAAATGGACTTGGGAATATCATTCTTTACTTTCGTGTATTAGGACACCTTGTTTTTATTATTACCCATATTAGGTTAAGGTCATTATGACCACTAGGTTTCCAGAGTTTTTCTGTCCCTGTTTGAGGGAAGTTTTCTCATCGCTGTGGCTTGGCTTGACCTGTGTATGCGTAGATTTGTGTTTTCAGTGCTATGACACAGTTAAAATAGGGTATACACCAGAATCCTCTGATAATCCATCAGTGGTCTCAAGCCAAACAATTAGTCTAGATTTAACAGACAATCTGGGTCTGGACCGTCAGTGTGGGCTTTGAGGAGACGGATCGGTCCGGTGGGAGGAGACGATTCAAGGACAGTAACGAAGGAGAAGCAGGACACTGTTAGGACGTAGTTCAGGTTGTGTAAATGCGAGCGTTCTCCTTCATCTCCTTCCTGTTTTTAGGTTTTCTCTCAGAGGGTTATCACTGCTCGAGCTGCTAATGTGAGATGTTTAATGCCCTCAGTGTGTGTGTGTGTTGGATTAGCTTCCTCCCGCTGTGCAGGATGATCTGACGCACATGGGAGGCCTGTCTATCTGTCTGCAACACACACACACACACACACACACACACACACACACACACACACACACACTGAGCTGCAGGAGTCAGCTTTTTAATTGAAATGTCTGTCAGCTCCTCTCTCTGAAGCCCGATTGGCTCATTTTGGTGGACGGGTGGAAATAGTTTGATGTTGTTTGCTGGGCCTTTTTCTCCAAATTTTATTATTACATTTACCGAAAACCGAGGCAGTGAAAGATGCGTTCACCGAGAAGCGATGAGTGAAATCAACACCAGGAAGGAAACGGAGAGACTTTACGGTCTGAGGAGCTGTGTGGTGCTGAATCACCGTTTCATGCTGCTTCACTGATGGACAGTTGGTGGCGGTAACGAGCCAGGAAATACAGCGATGCGCCTGAAAATGCTGTGAAGAAGAAGACTGCAAGCTAGCAAACAATGTGCGATTAAAAACGTTTAAAAATGGACGTGTTAAATGTTTTACAAGGAAGGAAATGCTTTGAACACATTTGTTAGATCTGAAGGTATCAGTGGTGGAAAGTAACTGAGTACATTTACTCAAGCACTGTACTTAAGTACAATTTGGACGTACTTGTACTTTACTTGAGTATTTCTATTTTAAGCTACTTTAAACTGCTACTCCACTACATTTTACAAAGTTAAATGTTACACAGAAAATCTATAATGAGTTTAATAAAATGATATATTGTTAAGGGTTAAACTACCAAATAGTAACGTATATAAAGCTCCACCTCGACCAACATTAATGGTAATTAATAATAATCGGATAATATAGTACATGATACGGTAGCATTACAGCGACTGCTGCCTAATGAGTACTTTTGATACTTTAAGTACTTTTTGTACAGTGTTGTATTACTCCAGTACTACTTTTACTTAAGTAAAGGATTTGAATACTTCTTCCACCACTGAAGGATCCACACAGTGGGTTTTGGTTGAGAATAAAGCTGCAACTGTTTTCAGATTATAATCGATTTATCTGCTGATTATTTTCTCAATTAATCGCTGAATTGTTTGATCTATAAAATGTCAGAAAATAGAGGCCTGAAGCCTAAAACGACGCCATCAAATTGCTAATTTCGTCCGACCAACTCGGCAATAAAATCCAAACATATTCAATTTGCTTTCGCATAAGACATGAAAAGCAGCGAATCGTCTCAAATCAGAAGCTGGAACTGGGGAAAGTTGGATGATCAAAATACTTGCCAATTATTCTTCTGTCGATTGATTATTTCTAAAGCGTTGGCTACAGTTTTCTAAATGCTGAGGTCGTGAGTTTCCTACAGCAGACGAGCACCTGGGACCAGCTGAAGGACTTCTCTCTCTGTCTGTCCCTCAGGTTCAGGTAAAGCAGAGTGCGTTCGGGCGGTCGACGTCCTGACGGTGCTCAGAGAGAAAGTGGCCTTCGTGTCGGGTAAAGTACACACTGCTGCAGCTTTTAGTCCACTTGGATCCAGTCTGGTCCTGATGGGACCCAGTTTAACGAACTGTGTTTTCCAGGTGGACGGGACAAACGTGGCGGACCGATCCTGACCTTCCCTGCCAGGACCAATCATGATCGAATAAAACAGGAAGACCTCAGCCGATTGGTCACTTACCTGGCGACCATACCCAGGTAACGCCCTCTCTGTCTGTCTACCTGTCTATCTACCTGTCTGTCTGTCTGTCTGTCTACCTGCCTGTCTGTCTGTCTGTCTGTCTACCTGTCTGTCTGTCTGTCTACCTGTCTGTCTGTCTGTCTGTCTGTCTACCTGCCTCTCTGTCTGTCTACCTGTCTGTCTGTTTCACAGTCCGTGCATGAGTGGAACTAAAGAGGACATAAAGAGTGAAACTTGGAATGAGTTAACTGTCTTTCTCTCTGGCTGTCCACCTGTCAGCCTCTCCACCTGTCGGCCTCTCCACCTGTCGGCCTCTCCACCTGTCTCTTGCTTGGCCTGTCTCCTTCTCTACCCCTCTGTCTCTCTGCCTGTCTCCCTCTCCACCTGTCTCCCTCTCCACCTGTCTCTTGCTTGGCCTGTCTCCCTCTCCAGTGTCTCTTCCTTGGCCTGTCTCCCTCTCCACCTGTCGGCCTCTCCACCTGTCTCTTCTTTGGCCTGTCTCCCTCTCCACCTGTCTCCCTCTCCACCTGTCTCTTCTTTGGCCTGTCTCCCTCTCCACCTGTCGGCCTCTCCACCTGTCTCTCTGCCTGTCTCCTCCTTGGCCTGTCTCCCTCTCCACCTGTCTCTTCTTTGGCCTGTCTCCCTCTCCACCTGTCTCCCTCTCCACCTGTCGGCCTCTCCACCTGTCGGCCTCTCCACCCCTCTGTCTCTCTGCCTGTCTCCCTCTCAGTAAGGTCTTTGTACTCACACAGTAGCAGCAGCCAGGTGTAGAAGTAAATGAGACAGGGTTGCACTGACTCCCTGCCTGTCTGTCTGTCAGTGAGGACGTGCGTGCTCGTGGCTTCACGGTGGTGGTGGACATGCGCGGCAGTAAGTGGGACAGCGTGAAGCCGGTGCTACGGACGCTGCAGGAGTCGTTCTCCTCCAACATCAACACAGCGCTGCTCATCAAACCAGACACCTTCTGGCAGAAACACAAGACCAACCTGGGCAGCGCCAAGCTCAGCTTCGAGGTACTACTGCAGTACTACTGCTGCTAACAAAAGTACTACTACTGATGAATTATGTACTACTGCCGCTAACAAAAGTACTACTACTGATGAATTATGTACTACTGCTGCTAACAAAAGTACTACTACTGATGAATTATGTACTACTGCTGCTAACAAAAGCACTACTACTGATGACTATAATACTACTACTGCTAAATAAAGTACTACCAGACACCTTCTGGCAGAAACACAAGACCAACCTGGGAAGCACAAAGCTCAGCTACGAGGTACTACTGTAGTACTGCTACTGATAACTAAAGTACTACCACTGCTAACTAAAGTACTACTACTACTGATAACCTCAGTACTATTATTGCTAACAGAAGAAGAACATTATTGCTACTACTGCTGCTAACTGAACTACGATTGATGCTAAGTGATAAACCGGTACTACTGATAACTAAAATACTACAACTGTTGTTAACTGAAGTAGTAACTTGAGTGCTACAGCTGACAACTGAAGCACTACTGTTGCTCTAAAAAGACTGCTAACTGAAATAATACTACTGCTGCTAACTGAGGTACTGCTGCTGCTAAACGAAGCACTACTATTGCTACTAACTGAAGTACTGCTGCTAACTGAAGTACTGCTGCTGCTAACTGAAGTACTATTACTGCTGCTAACTGAAGTACTATTACTGCTGCTAACTGAGGTACTGCTGCTGCTAACTGAGGTACTGCTGCTGCTAACTGAAGTACTATTACTGCTGCTAACTGAGGTACTGCTGCTGCTAACTAAAGTACTATTACTGTTGCTAACTGAGGTACTGCTGCTGCTAACTGAGGTACTGCTGCTGCTAACTAAAGTACTATTACTGTTGCTAACTGAGGTACTGCTGCTGCTAACTGAGGTACTGCTGCTGCTAACTGAAGTACTATTACTGCTGCTAACTGAGGTACTGCTGCTGCTAACTAAAGTACTATTACTGCTGCTAACTGAGGTACTGCTGCTGCTAACTGAAGTACTATTGCTGCTGCTAACTGAAGTACTATTACTGCTGCTAACTGAAGTACTGCTGCTGCTAACTGAAGTACTATTACTGCTGCTAAGTAACGTACTATTACTGCTGCTAACTGAGGTACTGCTGCTGCTAACTGAAGTACTATTACTGTTGCTAACTGAGGTACTGCTGCTGCTAACTGAAGTACTATTACTGCTGCTAACTGAGGTACTGCTGGTGCTACTGGCTACTGCAGTACATCTACTGAGTTCTATAGCAGTAGAAGTACTCCGTCTGTTGCAGTACTATTCTGCTCTGAAGTTTTATTGCTTTTTAATAAAAATTGTATTGATAATTTTTTATGATTATTGTTTTAATTTGGTTCAGGTATCATCGTTTTAAGTTGCGCTGTAGTTTCCTGTGTTTACTTGTTGATGTACAATAGAATACGACGAGTCACTAAACCACTTGTCTCTCTGTTCAGACCAGCCTGGTGTCGGTGGAGGGTCTGTCCCGGCTCGTTGACCCCTCCCAGCTGACCTCTGACCTCGGGGGCTCGTTGGAGTACGACCACGTGGAGTGGACCGAGCTGCGTCTGGGTCTGGAGGAGTTCTCGGGGGCCGCCTCGCAGCTGCTGTCCCAGCTGGAGCAGCTGGAGGCCGGGCTGAACCGCATACCGGAGCCCCAGGACGTGGACGAGGCCCGCAAGTGAGGAAGACACTCTAGAAACTATTAATGATGGTCTTTTATAAAGATATTTTTGTTTATGGAGTAATTTCCATATTTTCCAGACTTCTCGAGGAACACGGTCGTCTCCGTAACACCATTGCCACGGCACCGGTTGACGCCCTTGAGCGAGAGGGGCGGAGCTTGCTCCAGCGCATGCGCCTGGGCCCCTCCCACGGCGACGCCTCTACCGAAGGTGGCGGCGGCGGCTGTAGCCACGGCAGCTGGCTGTCGGGCGGGGCAGACTTCCAGAGTGTTGCACCGAAGGTTTCGTCTCTGCTGGACCGGCTGCAGGCGGCTCGCAGTCACCTGCTGCAGAGCTGGAGCGACAGGAAGCTGCACCTGGACCAGGCGCTGCAGCTGCACCTGTTCGAGCAGGACGCCACCAAGGTGAGGTTGTTTTCATTAGTGAAATAAACCCGAGAAGAATGAATTTCATGTCGCAAATGTGGGGAAACCGAACTGAACTACAGGTGTGATGGCAGGTTTTAGTCTCACTCTTTCTGTCTGCCTCAGATGTCGGAGTGGATCGCTCACAGTAAAGAGTTGTTCATGCAGAGTCTGGTGGAGGTCGGCCAGAACCACCAGCACGCCCTCGACCTCCAGACACAACACCAGCACTTCACCGCCAACTGCATGGTCAGTCTGCGTGTGTCAGTCTGTGTATGTGTGTTGTTTGGTGTAACACGTTGTCCTTAACAACGTGTCTGTGTGTGTCTCGGCGCAGAACGGCAGCGTGAACGTGGACAGCGTGGTTACCGTGGCGGCGAGGCTGGCGGAGGCCGGTCACTACGGGGCGGAGCGAATCGCCACTGTGTCGTCACGGTTACAAGAAGACTGGAAGTCCCTGACGGCGACGCTGGAGGAGCGCAGCAACACGCTCGCCATGGCAACCGGCTTCCACCAGGGGGCAGAGCAGGTGATTAGTACAACTATTTACAGTCAGTGATCAACACACCTGCAGTATATACCTGCACACCTGCATGTCTACCTGTCTTTTATCTGTCTCACAAGATCTGCCTGTCTGTTGTCTACCTGTTTACTTGTCTACATGCATTTTAATCTGTCTACCTGTCTCACCACCAACTTTTGTACCTGTCTATCTACAATACCTGTCCATCTGTCTCTCTACCTGCCTGTCTTCCTCTCTATCTACTTGTCTACCCACTGCCTAACTGTCAACCAGCCCGTCTACCTGTCTATCTACCTGTCTACATGTATTTTCATTTGTCTATCTACTATTTTACCTGTTTTGTTCTTTCTACCTGTCTGTGTGTCCACCTGATTCGATGTCTGTCTCTCTACCTGTCTGTCTGTCGGTCCAGTTCCTGCTCAGAGTGGAGGGTTGGGTTCAGGCGTGCTCTGAAGGGCCGTTGCCGTCGGCGACAGCAGAGCTGGAAGCTGCCACGAAGAAACACCAGGAGCTGAACGAGGAGATCTCTGCTAACTACACGCAGGTGCCTGTCTGTCTGTCTGCATACCTGTCTGTCTGAACACCTGTCTGTCTGCCTGAACACTTGACTCTCTATCCACATGCCTGTCTGTCTGAACACCTGTCTGTCTGCCTGAACACTTGACTCTCTATCCACATGCCTGTCTGTCTGAACACCTGTCTGTCTGAACACCTGTCTGTCTGCCTGAACACTTGACTCTCTATCCACATGCCTGTCTGTCTGAACACCTGTCTGTCTGCCTGAACACTTGACTCTCTATCCACATGCCTGTCTGTCTGAACACCTGTCTGTCTGAACACCTGTCTGTCTGCCTGAACACTTGACTCTCTATCCACATGCCTGTCTGTCTGAACACCTGTCTGTCTGTCTGCCTGAACACCTGTCTGTCTGTCCACATACCTGTCTGTCTGAACACCTGTCTGTCTGCCTGAACACCTGTCTGTCTGTCCACATACTTGTCTGTCTGAACACCTGTCTGTCTGCCTGAACACCTGTCTGTCTGTCCACATATCTGTCTTTCTGAACACCTGTCTGTCTGTCCACATACCTGTCTTTCTGAACACCTGTCTGTCTGTCCACATACCTGTCTGTCCGTCTGAACACCTGTCTGTCTGTCTGTCCACATACCTGTCTGTCTGAACACCTGTCTGTCTGTCCACATACCTGTCTGTCTGAACACCTGTCTGTCTGCAGGTCAGTGAGAGTGGTAAAGCCTTATTGGACGTCCTCCAGCGTTGCCCGGCGACTGACTCCGACGACTCAGCGACCAAACCAGACCTCACTGCTGCCACGCACGGCATCATGGGAGTTCTGCACCAGGTCATGCAGGTAAGACTCACTTTAACACGTCTCACATCCATCATTAGAGCAGCATAGGTCGCTGACCAACAGACAGGCAGACAGACAGGTGGACTGATGTGTAGTTTTTTCTTTTTTGCAGGGTCATCATGAGGTGGAGGGGGCGTGGCAGCATCGTAAACTCCGCCTCCACCAGCGCCTGCAGCTGTGTGTGTTTCAACAGGATGTTAGACAGGTACGACAACTCCAGATCCAGATCCAGATCCAGACTGAGATTCACATCGGCATTTCGGTCCAGATTCTTATCCAGTTTAATATTAACATCAAGATTCAGATTCAGAAAATGCTTACTTACTGACTTATTAATTATTAAGACATACATTTGACTTGTTACGTTAGAGTTTCAGATTCTCTCATGCTTAAACAAAAACACCTGTCTGTCTCCCGCCCCCTGCCTCTCTCTCCACCTGTCTGTCTCTCAGGTGTTGGACTGGGTGGAGCAGCATGGTGAGGTTTTCCTGAACAAACACAGCGGCGTGGGGAAGTCGCTGCACCGAGCGCGAGCGCTGCAGAAACGCCACGACGACTTCCAGCAGGTCGCACAGGTAACACATAAACCACACTTGGACCTGGACTAACTAAACCCCACTGACTAATCCGGGTTAGGATCAATGCTGCTAAAACAAAAACAACAAACATTTGTCCAATCAGATCTTCTTCTGCATAGATATTTTACATTTTAACCTGTGATTCACTGTTAAAAACTTAGGTTTAGCTAATCCTGGACTTTCTTAGCCAAGAGTTTATGTTAGCACAGGGCTAACGACACACACACACACACACACACACACACACACACACACACACACACCGATGCATCATTTAAACTTGACAACTACTTTTACATTATGTTATTTTCGACATAAAACAGGCAACAAGGCACAGCCACACATTTCTCACAACATAAAACGCTTGTTAACTAATCAATATCCTGCCAAACATCAAAGTAAAGTAAGTAAAAGAGAAAAAGATCGATGGGAGTCAAGTGTAAATTAAAATATTAGATTGAGAAAGGTAAAAAACTAAATAAAAGAAGGCGTTATGCATGCTTTAATGTCACTGCATACTGTATTGTAATATATGGAGTATATATATATGTGTGTAATTTGTATATATGTAATATATGCAGCTGGTCTGCACTTTGTGAGGAATTAATCTCGAAAGGAGGATTGTTCATCGTGACAGACAATCCTGATGAAAGTACTAACAGCGCTGTGTGTGTGTGTGTGTGTGTGTGTGTGTGCGTGTGTGTGTGTGTGTGTGCGTCAGAACACTTACACTAATGCAGAGAAGCTTCTGGAAGCAGCAGATCAGCTGGCCCAGTCTGGAGAGTGTGAGGAGGAGGAGATCTACCAGGCAGCCCGAGACCTGGAGCTCCGCATGCAGGTAACTCTGACGGAGAGCGGGGAACAAATGAATCAATGAAGACATGTTTGTACTTTTGTTATACATTCAAAATGGCCGACCAGTTTAAAAAACACATACAAAAGTCTGCTTGCTGGAGGACTTTTATTCTGAAAAGCAGCTACAGGAAGTGTTGACTATTGAACTGTGCATGAAATTGGTAGAAAATAAAGAACTGAGGAAGAATTTACTATGAGCAGATCTGTCCAAAAACTTTTGGAGTAGCAGCAGTTTAAAAAACAGGTTTGTGCTTTAAAATATTTTCTTTCTTGGAGGCTTTTAAAAACACGAATGAACCGTCTCAGATTGAGAGAGAGAAGCAGGTGATGTGTTGTTAATGGTTTACAGTGTTGTATGATTGTCATTATGTTGTGTGTTTGCAGGCGTTCATCCAGCGAGTTGAACAGAGGAAGCTGCTGCTCGACCTCGCTGTGTCTTTCTACACACACACCAAGGAGGTAACACACACACACACACACACACACACACACACATATATAAATACTATAATAATAATAATATACGATGATATACTGTTATATCCTGTGATATCTGCAGTATTTTGCTGTTACATGTTTGTTACTGTGAGTTAATGAATGTTTCTTCCTCCTTCTCCTCCTCTTCCCAACTTTCTCTCCCCCGTCTCTCTTCTTCTCCTCTTTTCGTTCTCTGCATATTTATCCTCCTCTCTTCTTCTCTCCTCCTCTGCCTCCTTATCTCCTCCCCTCTTCTTTCTTCTGCACCCCCCTCTTCCTTTCTTCCTCTCTTACTCCTCCTCCTCCTCTCTACTTCCTCTTACCCCTCCTCTCTTCCTTTCCTCCTCTGATTCTCTTACTGCCCCCCTTTCTTCCTCCTTCTCCTCTCCTTCTCTTACTGCCCCCCCCTTCTTTCCTCTCCTCCTCCTCTCCTCTCTCTCCTCCTCCTCCTCCTCCTCCTCCTCCTCTCTCTCCTCTCCTCTCCTCTCCTCTCCTCTCTTCCTCTCCTCCTCCTCCTCTCCTCCTCCTCTTCCTCTCCTCTCCTCTCCTCTCCTCCTCCTCCTCCTCCTCCTCAGCTCTCAGTATGGATGGAGGGCCTCCAGAAGCAGCTCTCCACAGATCTCTGCGTTTGTCCGGACACCGTTGAGGCTCTGCAGGCTCTCATCAGCCAGCAGCAGCAGCAGCAGGCCAACACACAGGTACCTGCTGACCTTTGACCTTTGACCGCTACACCTAACCCAGTCATAACAACCTAACACCCCCCTGACATCTGACCCCTCACCTCTAATCCTCACACTAACCCTAACTCTAACCCTGACCCACAGGAAGCTGCGATGAGTGTCATACGGGAAGGAGAAGACCTCATCCTACAACTCAGGTACACTCTGAGAGTGTGGGTGCGTTTGATTTACTCATCAGGGCAGCCTAGTGTGGAGCTAGCGTTTGTAATTATTGTGGGTGTGCTTGTTTTAGATTTGCAAAACCTCTCGGGAAGTTTCTGTTATGCCTCAAGCAGCTCTTTGGCCCACTTGATGTTGGTGTATGTTTTCTGTGTTGGTGCGTTTGTTTTCTGGTTTGGGTGCATTTGTTTTGTAGTTTGTAAAGCCTGTATGGGTATGTTTGTTATCTAGTTTAGTAGTTTCCTAATTTGTATAACCTGTGCGGGTGTGTTTATTGTGTGGGAGTTTGTTTCACTCCACAGGGAAGCTCAAAGGCCTGTGTGGAGTTTGTTTTCAGCTTTGTATAACCTGTGTAGGTGCATTTATTTTGTAGTTTGTATAATCTGTGTGGGTGTGTTTGTTTTCTACTTTATATAATGTGTGTGGGTGCGTTCGTTTTCTAGTTTGTAAAGTCCATGTGTTTGTATGGTTGGGTTTGTTTTCAGGTTTGTTTAACCATTTTAGGTGCATTTGTTTCAGGCCCCAGGGCAGCTCGGTTGCCCATGTGGAGTCAGTGCTGCAGCAGCTGGAGGAGTCTCATGTTCAGTTGGAAGAACTTTTCCACCAGAGGAAGATCCGATTGGATGTTTACCTACAGCTCCGCATTCTGCACCAGTGCACGCTGGAGGTACACTGTTTATGTTTTTCATTTACTAATAATTAATACATTATACATTTCTCCCAAAATTATTTCTTGAACCTCCCTCCACTGTGTCAAGGTTGGATTCCCTATGTATGTATGTGTGTTTCTTAGGTAACCGGGGAAATGGATGCCTGGAAGCAGGACCTCCAGAAACAGTCCCAGGACTTCTCCGCAGAGAAGCTAGCATCGCCACGGCTAGCCGACGCAAACCACGACAAGCTAGCCCAGGACAAGCTAGCATTGGGCCAGTCACGGCTAGTGGAGGCTAGCCCTGAGGTGCTAACGCTAGCACAGCAGCGCATCCACAGGTAAACAGGCCAGTGTGTCATCCTGGCTCAACACAAAAATGACTCATCAAAAAAAGGCCCTGGTAGGCTTTGACTGATTGATTGATTGATCTGCAGGCACATGGAGCGAAGGCTAGCAATGAACAATATGATCTATGAGGTCATCCAACAAAGTCACGACCTTCAGCAGTACATCACTGAGGTCCAGGCATCGGGTAAGAGTCACACTGTTGCTGTTAGTGCTGCAATTGTACTGTACCTCTAGTAATACTATGTTTAATACTACTATTACTACTACTACTGTATGCTTAGTGCTGATACTGATTAGTAATTTAATTACTTTCACAGACTTTCCATTTGCTGATCTGAAATGCAATTAACAAGGTTGTCAACAGGGCTGAGGTCATCAGATGAACAGAAACGTAGAGCTGGGTGTCATCTGCATGCAATATACACCTTGTTTTTGAATGTTAGAACCTAATAGCAGCTTATATAGACAGAAAATAAAGGGAACTAGGATAGAAGCTTGGGGTACACCACAAGAAATGAGATAGGGACTATATGAGTCATTGGGGGGCTTTCATGAGAGTTTTAGTGGGTGCCAGGGGTCCTTGAGTGGTTTCTACTGGGGGTTTCAGAGTTGTCTCTAGTTCTTCCTAGTGAGTTTCTTAACGGGTGACCTTAGGGAGTTCCAATGATGATTGACAGAGCTGTGGTGGTCCTTCAGGGGTTTCTTGAACTTCACTAAGGGGTTGTAGTGATCATTGAAATGGTTCCTGGACAGTTTAGATAGAGGTAATGGAAAAGGTCGAGATTCAGCAGAGGGTTCATGTGGTACCTTAAGGGCTTCCAGGGGTTCGAGTAGTCCCTAAGAGATTCCCAGGAGTCATTGACAGGGCTCTAGTGACCTTGAAAGACTTCCAGGAGTCTTTTGTGGGTTTCCAGGGGCCCTAGTCCTGGTTTCTGGGTGGTTTCTAATGCTTCCTAAGAGGTTTTCGGTGGTTCTTGGGTGGTTTCTAGTGCTTCCTAAGGGGGTTCCAGAAGTTCTCAAGAGGATGCAAGAGATTCTTGATAGTGCTTCAGTGGTCCTTGAGGGAGTTCTAGAAGTCCTTTCGAGCTTCCAATAGTTCCTGAAGGGGTTCCAGTGATCTTTGAGAGGGTTTCACTGACCCCTAAGGAATATCCAGAACTAAGTGACAGGATTTTAGGGACCTTGAGGGACTTTAGTGTGTATTTCAGTGCATTGCAGGAGACCTTGGGTGGGTTATAAAATTTGTTAAGGGTTTCCAAAGGTTCTTGAGGAGATTCTAGTTCTTGAAGAGCATTCAGTGGACCTTGAGGGAGTTTCACAGACCCTTGACAGTGCTCCAATGGTCAATGAGGGGATTTCTAGTCTTTGGTCATGGGTTCCAGGGGGGAATCTTTCCAGGGACCTTGAATGGTTCCAGGGGTCTTCTAATGGTTTCTAGTGCTCCCTGGGGGGATTCCAGAGGAGGTTATAGAGATCCCTCAGGGAGCTCCAATGGTCCTTGAGGAGGCTCCAGGAGTCTTTTATGTGCATTCCAGGGGTCATTGATGGTGTGAAACAACCATAAACTGGCAGAATGCAGAACAGTTCACAATTCAGAACAGGTTTTCATATTGATTATTTTTCCTCCTCTACTGTGAAAATAGAATAGAATAGAAATCAGTCAGCACATTTCATGCTCCAGCATGGCAGTCTGACCAGTTCAGTAACACACGCATGATATTAGGGGGAAAGGGGGGCAGAGAGGATAATGGGGGAGGGGAAAAGGGGGATGGGGTTGCCATGGAAACTGCTCTCTGAAGCACACAGCTGGTCCCCATGGAAACCAGCATATTGAATTTGCCATGGAGACACACACACACACGCATCCATGCACACATACACACATGAATGGAGATTACAACACACATATACACAGTTGTATTACTATACATGTGAGAACCTTAACAGCCAAATTGTCCTCACTCTGAAGGTCTAAAATCTTGTGTGTGTGTGTGTGTGTGTGTGTGTCAGGTATCGAGCTGTCGGAGGTGGAGGGAGGTCTCTCCTCTCAGGTGGAGGAGATGCAGCGCCTCCTTCAGGACAAACAGAAGGAGATGCAGCAGATTGCAGATCACACGCACACACACCTGGAGCAGAACCTGCAGCTGAGACACCTGCAGAGCCAGGTCAAACAGGTAACAAACACTCACACACACCTGCAGGTCCAGGTGACATCCAGGCAGGGGATCATCTCCACCTGTCTGTCTCTCCGTCTGTGTCTCAGGTGCTGGGTTGGATCTCAGAGGGGGAGGTCATGCTGTCGTCCTGCATGTTGAACTCCAGCTGTCTGTCTGAAGCTGAGCAGCTGCAGAGGGAGCACGAGCGCCTCCAGCAGGCCATAGAGGTTACTGCACACACACACACACACACACACACATTTTTACATAAAGTGCATTTTGGGATATTCAACTGAGATCTCGTTTACAAATAGGAAGATGAAGACAATGAATCAATGACCCTGCCCTCCTGCAGAGGGGGAGGATAATGTGTCTGCTGTCCATCACAGCAGACAGATGTAAAGGTTATCATGGCAACGGGACACTGATGAGGAATTTACACACACAAATCCTCCTGCTGGATCAGTGGAAATGAAGTGGACATACCTTGTCTTTCACTTTCTGTCTTTCCAGGCTCTGCTCCATTCTGACTCCCTGCAGAGGACTCATCAGGTGGCTCTGGCTCTGCAACAGAGAGCAGAGCTGCTGGTCCGGTTAGTTATTGTCTGTACTGTGCTGATCTATAATGCTAGGCAACTGCAAATGACAAGTTAGTAACCAGTACCTCACTACCTATTTGGTTGCACCTGGTCTTTGTAAAACCCTCTCTAAGTTTGTGTATAAAGTCCTTCCAACGTTCTACTAGCTAGTTTCAAATTCGTGATCTACTGAAGCAGATTGAACTATTAAAACGTAATGAATGTCTTTACGAGGAAAGATTTTAGTGATGTGTAAAAAAAAAAAAAACAGTTGTAGGAGGCCAAACGATATATTAAACTTACCTGACAATCGTTTTTTAAATGTAGGTATGTATGTTTGATTTATATTCAGTAATTCTAGAAATGAATCAGCATGTAACTCCCCATAAAACCAAAAACTATGGTTTTGATATTTTTTTGTTTGTGTCCAGATTAAATAAACAAGCTTTAGAGGTGCTGATATTTTTTAACTTTGGACAGATAGGGGCTAGCTGTTTCCCCTTGCTTCTAGTCTTTATGCTAAGCTAGGCTAACCACGTCCTGACTCCAGCTCTGTACTTAACACACAGACATGAGACTGATTGTAACATCTCACTCTGAGAAAGAAAACAAATACAATACTAATAGTAGCTCAGTACTCTCAGTTAATGGCTGATAATCAGATAATAATACTAGTTTCCTCCAGAGTTCTGATTAAAAGTAACACCTCTGACTCTGACTTTCCCTCCTTCAGGTCAGGTCACTATGATCCAGATGCAGTGAGGTCTTGTGCCCAGACGGTGGCGCTGCACTGGCAGACTCTGATGCTGAGGATTGAAGACAGACTGAAGCTGGTCAACGCCTCCGCAGCCTTCTACAGGACATCCCAACAGGTACTATTGTCTATTTGTCTATCTGTCCTACTTTACAACCTGTCTGTCTGTCTGTTTGTCTCTCTACCTACCTGTCTGTTTGTCTCTCTACCTACCTGTCTGCCTGTCTCTCCAGGTGTGTGGGGTGCTGGAGAGTCTGGAGCAGGAGTACCGCAGGGAAGAGGACTGGTGTGGGGGTGGAGAGAGACAGCCAGAACAACTCATGCCGCTCATTAACAAACACATGGAGCAGAAGGAGGCGTTCCTGAAGGTGAGGAGAGCTGGAAAAGCATCGGAAAGTCTTAAACCTCCTCCTCGTCCAATAGTAGCTTAGCATTCATAACTCAGGCATGGCAGGTTTGTCAGTGTACATGGTGCAAGGTGGTGTCTTTTTTAGCCTTTTATAAAACCAAAAACACAAGAGCAAAAGTGAAAGGAACTGATTGAACAGTATGTTTGTCTACTCTATTGTAAGCTGCAAACATTAGCATGCCTAGCTAACTAGCTTACAAGCTACAGTTGCAACCCAGGGTTACTTCCAGGGCCAGTAGTTACCCTATTATTAAGGAAATTAATTTAGTTTGTAGGGTTGCAGGTGATGTTAGAAAAAGCCATGTTTAGGACTGGAACACCCACTGTGTGGGAGCTGTTCCTGGATGCTACGATATCAAGGTTTAGGCTAACGTTAGCAGCCCTGTCCTTGTCTTTATTGGATTAAGGGAAGTTTACACTCCAGCAACTCCAGACATTAGTGTTACGTTCGTTAAGCTCATTGATTAGTCTTCATTCTGTGAAAACCTATTGTCTGAAAATAGGATCAATAAAGCATAAATCTAACCTCTGTCTTGTCCAAGTATGTTTCTCTATAATTAACATCCAAACAAGGTTATGACAGATCAGTCTGATCTTACGTTTTTCTTTATAGTATTGTACTATAACACTAGAGATAAGTAGCTACCCTACAATACAAGAACAATGCGTCATCACCTGGTGAGGACAATGACCTTTTACCGGGACTTAGCTTGAGCCTCAGTCAGTTAGCGTGATATAATGTATGTAACCATCAGATGCATATTTAAGAACCTTTTACAGGGTTCTTGTTTTAAATCGAGTCAGCCGGAGACAGTTTTCAACCAACTCAAGGAGTTAACGGCTAACGTTAATTAACTAACGCTAGCTAGATGAATAATGTCAAATACCATTAGAAACGTTTAATAATCTTGGAAAATTAATTTTGTTCGACTGTATTTAGTAGTCCCTAATATTCTTTGATGTTCTTGAACGTCCTGAATTGTATATATAATAACCTGAAGTGCATTTCATAAAAGTCAACATGTCGGTGTAATATGATAGGGTCCCTAACAGTCTTGTTTCCATGGCGACAGGCCTGCACTCTGGCCAGACGGAACGCTGAAGTTTTCCTCAAATACATCCACCGCAACAGTGTCACCATGGCGAACATCTCGGGCCACAGCGTCACCGTCTCCGGGGTAACGGGTGTCACCGAGGTCACCGGGCACTCCAGGGTACCGGAGCAACAGGTCAAAGGTGAACGGACATATGCACACACAGAAATACACAAGTAATGTTTAGTGTAAGTTTGGTGTAAATAGAGACGTACAGTGGAGCCAGTATAGAGCCCTGAGGAACTCCACAGTTAATTGGTTTATATATGTGAACAGTACAGTGTTAATTTTACTGATCCAGGTGTATGTGTGTGTGCAGGTATCCTCAGTGAATTGCTCCAGAGGGAAAACAGAGTTCTTCATTTCTGGACTTTGAAGAAACGTAGACTGGATCAATGCCAGCAGTACCTGATGTTTCAGAGCCACACCCAGCAGGTAGACAAAAAAAACTGCAGTCTTTTTATTATTACAGTGCTCTGTTACAAGTAATAGTATTAACGAGTCTTTTGGTTTCAGGCTCTGGATTGGCTGCAGCAGTCAGGTGACCACTACCTGGCCACGCACACATCGCCGGGGACAACGGTGTCTGAGACGCAAGAACTGCTGAACCAACACAGAGAGTTTTGTGTGTCCGCCAAGGTGAGAACACACACACACAGACAGGCGTATATATTCACTAATACCACACACTTACCTGTCTCTCTGTCTCTCAGCACACCCAGGAAAAGGTTCACTTGCTGATCCAACTGGCTGAGAGCATGCTGGCTAAAGGCCACGCCCACCGCACTGAGCTTCGTCGCTGTGTTGCTACGGTGGATAAACGTTACCGCGACTTCACTGTCAGGGTGGGACAGTACCGCCACTTGCTGGAGACGGCGCTGGGAGGGTGCTCGCAGGTAAGTGTCCAGAGTAGTAAAAACACTTTCACACCAAAAATGTGTTTACATTTGGAAATTATTTGTTTGTAGAATCACTTTTTATGAGTGTGCTGTATGGTGTCCCTGTCAGGACAATAAGGACATGGAGCTGGAGCTGATCCCCAACAGTCTGTCTGACTCTGACCCCGAGGTCAACCTGTCCGACCCCAGTCATCAGGTCAGCGACGAGAAGAGACGCTCCGCCCGAAAGAAAGAGTGAGTAGTATTAGTACTAATATTAGTGATAGTAGTAACATTGTACATGCTTTGGTAACGTGTGTGTGTTCTCAGGTACATCATGGCTGAGCTCCTTCAAACAGAGAGAGTCTATGTCAGAGATCTGCAGGAGTGTATTGAGGTACTCGCCTTACACCACAATACTGTGGTACTATTTACCCCACAGTACTGTAGAATACACATACACATAGTAGCACACAACACCACAAGTCCTTTTAGATTCTAAAATACCACATAGTACTTTGTAATTCAAAACAGGTTTATGTAATGCAATACTTCATGATAATGTACTTTGTAAGTCTGGAGCTGATGCAGTAATACTACATCATAGTGGATAGTATTTCGCAAGAGTAATACTTTTTACTGGTGCAGACGTACCTGTGGGAGATGACGAGCGGCTCAGAGGACGTCCCGTCTGGTCTCACCAACAAGGACGACATCGTGTTCGGAAACATCCAGGACATCTACGAGTTCCATAACAGGTACTGCAAAATATACTGCAAAACATGTACTACAGTAGGAACCATCCAAGATATCTACGAGTTCCATAACAGGTACTGCAAAATATACTGTGATACTACAATACATGTACTACAGCTGTACACATGCAGGACATCTATGGGTTTTACAACAGGTACTGCAAAATATACAAAATATGTACTACAGTAGTACACATCCAGGACATCTACTGGATATATTACACCACTGCAATACTATG
The DNA here is from genome assembly GCF_020085105.1 of Siniperca chuatsi. Classification (NCBI taxonomy): domain Eukaryota; kingdom Metazoa; phylum Chordata; class Actinopteri; order Centrarchiformes; family Sinipercidae; genus Siniperca; species Siniperca chuatsi. Next base: position 1,815,987 of record NC_058065.1, on the reverse strand, counting down.
TATAACTACAACATGTACTGTAGTACTACAGTAAGTTCTACAGTACTACACAAGTAAATAGCATACCCATATGTTGGAAAACGTACTACAGTACTCCAAAGCTATGGTACATACAGTGTATTTATTTCCACTATGACACTGTACAGTATTCTGTGTGTAGTAACGCAGTACTCTGTATTTTCAGTATTTTCCTGAAGGAGCTAGAGAACTACGAACAGCTTCCAGAGGATGTTGGACACTGCTTTGTTACCTGGGTAACCAGTTTGGTTAAATCTTTTAAATTAATAATGTAAATTACAGATGAAAATACTCTAAATAAAGCTTCCTGTCTCTGTCTCAGGCTGATAAGTTCCACATGTACGTGACGTACTGCAGGAACAAACCAGACTCCAGTTTACTGATCCAGCAGCACGGCGTGGGATTCTTCGAGGTCAGACCCACTTAACTTTGTTTAACAATATCTGTCTGGGATCTTAATAACTTAATGATAACTAATAATTTAGTTCAGTGACACTTTATTTTTTACGTGTCCTGTAGTTTTCTTTAAAAATTCCTCGAAAAGAATTACAGATATGTAGCTGTAATTTCTTAGGAAGATAATGTCATTTGGTACTAAAAATCTACAATTGGTGCATTTCCAGTTAAAAAATCCCATTTAATTGTTAGTGTAACATACAGCGGTGGTTTCCAACTGGTGACCGCATGTGGGTCAACTTTGTCAAGAAAACAACTTTACTTGTGTAGTGAATTTCCAAAACAACACTTTTATTTTGAAGTACTGTTTCCTGTGAGTCAGGACATCTACGAGTTCCTGAACAGGAACTGAAAAATATACTGCAATACATGTACTACAGAAAGAAACGTCCAGGACATCATTCCACAACGGGTACTGCAAGATATACTGCAGTATGTGCTATAGTAGTCCACACCCAGGACATCTTCGTACTCCGTACAAATAGGGTATGGATGTTGGCTGCGTTGGTCACATGACCTTCCGTTGACTGTAGTGGTCCCTCCAGACTGGAAGCTAGCTAACTCCACAACACCGACTATATTAAACCTGGTTTTACTTAAACTGAACACAAAAAGGAAAAACAATTCTTATGTTGTTAAAGGCTAGCTTGAAAATTAATTTTATTCTCTTTATTATTTTCAGAAAATCTGTAAAAACAGTTCTAAAAGTCTGACTAAGCCTGAATTGTAACTGCTATTACACTGCTTTTTATTTTTAGCCCTAAATGCTCTCTCTTGCTTCTTATTTCATTGAGTTTAAGCTCCAGTTGCACTTATTTCTTTTTTTTTTTTATATTAAAATTGAGGGGTGGCTCGGTGGGTAGCTCTGGCCCCTCGCAGCAAGAAGGTTTTGGGTTTGTATCCACTGACAAAAGTAAAGGATGGATGGATGGAAATAAAGCTGAATGGGTGTTGCGTTGGTCTATGTGTGTGACAGCGACTTCAAAGGGATATTCGGACCCTGAGGCTAGACTGGTTGGAAACCATTGACCTAAAAAGTAATTTAGTCAGTGCACAGCAAGTCAGCTGAACATGCAAGAAGCCCCATTTGTCTTAGTGGGTGCACATTTTTGAGTTTATATGGATCTCTGTAAAAGAGTGTGTACTGTCTCAGAGCACTGCCACCATTTTCTCTATAATTAGCACCAAATTACGAAGCTCTTTCCAGAAAATGTTCCAAGAAATAATTCAGACATTAGGGGACCTGCAAAGTAAAGCATTACCTTTCGTTGTTGTTTAGTCTGTGGTTCCCAGCCTGGGGAGCTCAAACAGGTCACGAGATGTGAGATGTTTACTGGGGTAGGAAATTAATTAATTCTGCTACATACAATTATGTTTTTCAGGCTTTTCTCTAATCTTTGCTTTTTTTTTTCTTGTGAAATACTGCATAGTTTTAACACTTCAGGCCTAATAACGGAAAATCATTCAATCAATTTAACTACTCACACTTGAGTTGTTCAGTTCAGTAGGTGCAGGTCGCAAGTACTCGTCGTTTTGTATTAATAGGGCAAAAGGTTTGATTTATAAGGGTGGAAGGGCTTCAGTTTGATTTATAATTGGTTAGTAATTTTCCCTTTTGTTTGTGTGCAGGAGGTCCAGAGGAGACATGGTCTAGCCAACTCCATCTCCTCAGCTCTCATCAAACCAGTTCAGAGGATCACCAAATACCAGCTGTTGCTCAAGGTAATGCTACGTAATTTTACAAGTTTTCATCCTTCAGCCACATTCATAACAAAGTTTCTCCCACAGCATAAGAGCTCAGAACAGCATTTGTTTAAATGGCTGTTCAATTTAGAGTAAAGCTGAACCGACTTGTGTCAGAAAACTGAAGGTTTGTTCCTTCTGGCTGTTTGGAAAACACAACACCTCTGAGGATTTCACCGAGTGCAGCTTTAAATCTAAAACAGTTTATATGCAGCGCAAAGGATCCAGTCTGTGTGCCGAGAATAATAAATGAAACACATTTTATGTTAGTCTGAAAACTTCCCCTCAGACTCTTCAGCTGCATTTTTTATGTTGTCTTATTTTTATCTGTTCAAGGTAACATTTTCAGCTGTTTCTCAACCTTTTAAAAGTATCAAAGTTTGCTGTTTCATGTGTAATATTATGTTTTACCAATAAATACATGTACACAAAAAAATTAGCATATCATTCCATTTTTGTTCTGCATTAATCATTATTATGTGCCAAGAGAAATGGACAGAAAAGATGAAAATGAGATTCGTTAGGAATATTAAGAGTTTGTAATTTACTTACTAACAAGTAGCTGCAAAAAGTGCATCATCAACTGTCAAAATGAAGGGAAATGCTGCCAAAATTCAGCATATGGAAAAAATAAACTAAGAGAGTAACCTTTGTTTACAGAAAAAAAGAGATATAAGTATGTGTTTATGTGAGTATCTCGTAGCAGTTTTAGTGTTAATTTGTTAAAACAACCAAGGTGTCAAATATACAGAATTTGCTGTATTTTTCTCAAGAAAGTTTTGTGCTTGTGTGTTTGCAGGAGTTGCTAGCGTGCTGCGAGGAGGGGAAAGGCGAGATAAAAGAAGGCCTGGATGTGATGTTGAGCGTCCCAAAGAGAGCAAACGATGCTATGCACGTTAGCATGCTGGAAGGTAATACACCCAGATTATTTTTCATACCATGAAGTCAGGACAGTGCTCTTACTGAAAAGCAGTTTGAGGGTTTTAACTGTGAAGCTGCTGAAGGGCTTTTACTGTGAGGCATCTGTATGTATTTTACAGTGAAGTAGCTGTAGCTCTTTTAGTTTGAAGTAGCTGCAGGTCTTACTGTGAAACAGCTGCATGGCTTTTACTTTGAAATATCTACAGGGCTTTTACTGTGAAACAGCTGTATGACTTTTACTGTGAAGCCACTGAAGGGCTTTTATTTTGAAATATCTACAGGGCTTTTACTGTGAAACAGTTGGATGACTTTCACTGTGAAGCCACTGAAGGGCTTTTACTTTGAAATAGCTACAGGGCTTTTACTGTGAAACAGTTGGATGACTTTCACTGTTAAGCCGCTGAAGGGCTTTTACTTTGAAATATCTACAGGGCTTTTACTGTGAAACAGCTGGATTACTTTTACTGTGAAGCCGCTGAAGGGCTTTTACTTTGAAATATCTACAGGGCTTTTACTGTGAAACAGCTGGATGACTTTTACTGTGATGGAGCTAGAGTATGAAGCTTCCATTGTCTTATTTTCGTTGCTGAGAGCATTTGTACTACAGAACAAAACTTTCAGAATTTCTTTAAGCTTAAAATGCACTAAAAGTTAAATCCTGACATATGTAAGGATATTTCCTGAGGACACAACTCTCCTACCGATGATAAGAGGTGACATTAAGACTGACCTTGCTGTGATGTCCCTGTCAGGTCTGGAGGAGGGTCTGGAGGTGCAGGGCGAGCTCCTCCTGCAGGACTCCTTCCTGGTTTGGGAGCCGAAGTCTCTGATCAGGAAGGGGCGGGACCGACACCTCTTCCTGTTCGAGCTGTCACTCATCTTCAGCAAGGAGATCAAGGATTCGTCCGGACGAACCAAATACCTCTACAAGAGCAGACTGAGGGTAACACACACACACACACACACACACACACACACAAATTTCAATACATTTAAAGTGAAATTTCAAATTGAAATTAATTTCGGTCCGGAAAAAATTACATAAACAATAAGGCAAAAGATTTTCAACAGATTGAAAAGGTGTACAATACCATAATAAAAATATATTAGATTTTAATATTTATATATTTTATATTTACCTTGCAAAACATGCTCTACATGGGGACGCACTGCTTCCTTTGTCCTACAGCAAAAAAGTACACATAAGCTGGTGTGTTAACTGGTGAAATGTCCTCACAATCAGGTTAAACCAACGCACAAACCAGTATACAAATGAACATCTGATTTACCTGCTGCGGTCTCACTCTTACTTCATGTCACTCTCTCAGACCTCAGAGCTTGGTGTGACAGAGCACATAGAGGGGGATCCCTGTAAGTTTGCTCTGTGGGTTGGACGAACGCCCACATCCGACAACAAGACGGTCCTGAAGGTGTGTGCGCTCCAGCGGGATAGCGCCCATTCACTTCTATCTGATGAAATATTATATATTGATCGTGCAGTTGTGTAACAATATTCTAATGTTTGTTGGCCGTCGTCCTCGCACTCCACAGGCGTCATCGTTGGAGCTGAAGCAGGAATGGGTCCGCAGCATTCGACAGGTGATCCAGGAGAGGCGGGGCCACCTGCGGGGGGCGCTGAGGGAGCCCATCCCCCTCCCCAAGACACCAAACCCCACCCTGGGGCGACAGCGCAGCATCAGCCGCAGGTCAGCACACACACAGAAACACAGTTAACACATCCACGTTAGACGCCTCCCACCTGTCAGCTCCACTGAGTAAAACTGCCAAACTAACCGACGACCGACGGTTCTGTTAATATTTTAACTCCAGTACATTCCGTCCACACCAAACTCCATTCAGAAATCACTCAGTTTATCGCTGCCCTACTCATCATCAAACACTGACACCTCATACAACCAGCCTGATGGATTTATACACATTAGTTATTTCTGCTAAATCCGGCATATAAATAATAATTAATAATACTTCTACTGCTCCCTCCATGGTGTTTTCAGTGTTCTTACTCATACTGGCTTTAAAAGGTTGCCATAATGTGCACTATAAAGCGATCTTAATGTCTAAAATTGACATTTTTGCTGGATCCTTAAACTCATGTTGTTCGGGCAAACCAACATAAATTCATTTAACATTTTAGTTTTCAAAGACACCAAATATGTGAAACTGAATATGTCAGGCAGTGTGGAGAAACGTGTTTACTAACGTTAAAGACACTATGTGCTATTTGGTATATTTTAGGATTTTTATTTGCCCTTTAAGAACTCCTTAAACTCTGCATATAATCCATTAAAAACCCCTTAATATATTATAACCAATTCATTTATCTAATAATTATCCCCAAATTTGGGGTGAGTCACTGAATTTGCACCCTAATTGAAAAATGAAGGGCTAACTGTAATGTTGTTTTGTAAATGGGGTGTTTACTGTACCCCTTAATCCATGAAGAAAACCAATTAAAAACCCCTTAATGTGTTACATCCAGTAATGTAGCCCAAATGCTAAATACTGATAAGAATCCCTTAAAATATGCAACTGAAATTATTTTAGAGCTTTTAAACTGTCAAGTATTCCTAATTAATGCGTAAATCAATGTGTTTTAAAATCTACTTAATTTCTTAATAAGGACTTTTTGAAATTACAGTGTTTTTTAAGGGGTTTAGTTTTTCAAATTAATGGAGGAATTAAGGGATCTCTGAAGGGGTCCAGACCAAACGCACACTTAACGCGTGTGGAAAGGGGCGTCCACATACTTCTGGCCACATGCTGTGTTTTACACCTGTCATGGATAATTTGCCTCTGGGTGTCTCTCTCAGGGAGACCAGTGAGGATGCAGACAGTCTGGGTGACGCCAGCAGTCAGCCCGACACCGTCTCCATCGCCTCCCGGACGTCGCAAAACACCGCCGACAGCGACAAGGTAACACACACACACACACACACACACACACACTCTGTGTATCCAGAGGGGTGTGTCGCACAGTCTCATGACCTCACCGCTGGCTGCAGCTGGCTGGGTGTGTGTTTTATGTGTAAATGTATGAGGGAGTTTCCTCTGTTCGTCGTTAAGACTCGAAACTTTCACTGCTTTTCTGCTCTCCTGACGGTGAGGTATGTTTGATTTGTTTTACCTGCTGTTAGTTGGCTGAGGGTGGGGTCAGCAGGGCTGGTGCTGTGACCTCTGACCCCTGACGCTCTGACACACTGGCTGTTAGCAGTGTTCACAGCGTAGGAACTGCTTCTTGTTGTTAGAGGTGGAGGAAGTATTCAGATCCTTTACTTATGTAAAAGTACTAATACCACACTGTGAAAAATACTCTGTTACAAGTGAACTGAAAATGTTACTTAAAGGGACAGTTCACCCCAAAATCTAAAATAGATATTTCTCCTCTTACCTGTAGAGCTGTTTATCCATCTGGATTGTTTTGATGTGAGCTGCAGAGTTTTGGAGATAATTAGTTGATTAATAGATTAGCGAATATTTTTAAAGCAAAAACACCAAATATTCTCAAATGTCTCAGATTTGCTGCTTTTCTCTGTTTTATATCACAGTAATGTGATTATAGTAAATATTATGGACATTTAATACTGCTGCTTTATCCTCCACTACATTTATTTGACAGCTTTAGTTACTGGTTATACATAAACAAACATATGATATGATGCAGTACTGTGCTACTTATCTACCCAGTAGTACACAAAGTATTAAAATTGGCTCCACACTGACGAACTACAACATTAAAATGCTCTCATAGGTATTCGTTAGTGATAAAAACTGAATAATATAATATTCTATAATGATATAAAACTGTGAAAGGAGCCATTCTGCAAAATGAGTACTTCTGATACTTTAAGTACATTTTGCTGATGATACTGTACTTTTACTTAAGTAACATTTTGAATTCAGGACTTTGGGAGTGTTTTTAGACTGTGATATTTCTACTTTTGCTTAATTAAAGGATCTTCTTCCACCAGCTGAGAAATAAACGCAGTGGAGTCGAAGTATAAAGCCGCACACACTGGAAATACTCAAGTTTAGTACTCGAGTAAATGTGCTGAGGTGCTTTCCACCGCAGCACATCCATGTGTTTGTATTCGCTGCATGTGTGATGCTAGCTGGGCTGTGCATCACATCTGTGTTCGATTAGCACGGGGAACACCCCGCTATTCCCTACAGCCGCCCTGAGTGTGTTTGTTTCCTCCACCAGCTGCAGCCCACGTGCTCGGGTTCACTATCAGTCAACACGCACACACACACAGAGTCACTGGTAACCATGGCGATCTCGTCTCGCTGTCCAAGATCACATGGTGTTTTCTACTTCGCACCCGACTCGTCCTCATCAGTGCGCCCTGCTGTGATTGGACGGGTGGAGAACAGACATTAGGATGATGTATGCAGCTCTCATGCTTTGTATTTCTGTCATCCGTCACGTCGTGTTTCTTTGTCCCCACTGAGTTGCTTTGGGTTTGGTGCTGCTTGGAAGCTGTCGGACAGCGGCCTCTTGGGAGAAGATGAATCATTTCTGCAGGGAATGGGATTAATCTGGTCCCATCTCAGAACCTGGATACGATGGCCTCATTTATCAAAGGTTTTAAAGGTTGTTCATCGGCTGTTTTGGTGACTTTATCTGCGATTTTTATAATTGTGCTATGTTTTTAGCCATGCTAGCAGCAGCATGACTCTGGGGGTGGCAATGTCTGTCAAGACTGACGTATCTCATCAACTTTTGGATGGATTGCCGTAAAGTTTGGTAGAAACGTAAAATGTGATGACGAGTAGCGCCATCATCAGGTCAAAATGTGTCCAACGCTTGTGACATTCCCATCAGCCTCAGCTGCACTGTGTGTTTACTGCTGATCAGTAAATGTTAGCATGCTAACACGCTAAACTAAGAAGGTGACCATGGTTATAATCACGCCTGCTGAGCATTGTAACACGTATTTAGTGTGGCCTGACATATGTTTTAACTCACCCTTATAGGTGGGTGGATCAATGCTTAAATCACTGATACTACTGATACCAAGTCTGTAATTATCAATACTTGCCTCAATGGGATCGATTCCACATAGAATGGATCACGTTAGATTACCATGAACAGTTTGGTTATTTAATCTTAAAAGGTGTGTTTTAATTAACAGAATAATAAATGTTTTAATGCTGATGAAAATATATTCAAACGTAGCTGTTATTGATACATTCACACGATAACTCATGACGCATGGATCTCCCATACATCACAATACATATCGGTATTGGTGTCAGTAGTGCTCTACTGTTACCTGGATCCAAACCATATCTTGTGGTGTTCCCCTCCCCGACAGGACAGTATCTCAGTACAGCTCCTGTGTTAAAGAGTTTACAGCTCGACCAGCAGGTGGAGCTGATGCTCAGTCAGTCTGAGAAACAGAGAACGGTTAAATATACAGTTAATGAGTCGGTTATTTAGATGCTGTTTACAGCCCGAAATGTACAAATCATTTGCCATGAATCTGGGGGGCGATTCATTCTTTATTTTGTTGATGACGAAGCGTTGGGGGGATCTTACATAATGCAAATGCTGTTAACACAGGTTTGTTACTTTTGAGAGCACCGCACTCCTATAATGTCACTAATGCTACAGTATCTTTCGGTATCATAATAATAATAATATTAACAGCCACATTCGAACATTTCCCCTGTTAAAGTTTGGATGTACACACCCAGCCAGCTGCAGCAGGGACAGCAGCACACGCCCCTCTGGACACACTGTTTGTGTCTGTGCTACTTTAAGAGCTTCTAGTACTAATGATGATAAAGTTATTATTTAATAAAGAAGTAGCAGGATAGTGGAGGCTTCTTAGGCTGTGAGCCTGGTGGGACAGATCCAACACCTTCAGTCTGTTAGACGTAAATAACCCGCCTCACCTGTGTGTCTCTCTGCCTCTCCAGCTGTCGGGAGGCTGTGAGTTAGTGGTGGTGTTGTTGGATTTCTCCTCCGGGGGACCGGGAGAGCTCAGCGTTCGCTGCGGTCAGACCGTGGAGCTGGTGGAGCGTTCAGCCGAACGGCCCGGGTGGTGTCTGGTCAGAACGACAGATCAAACGCCCCAGCAGGTAATAAATCAAACGTCCTCAAAATGTAATGAACCAAACGCCCCCGCAGATGACAGATCAAATATCCCAACAGGTAACAAATGTCCCCATAGGTTAAAAAAACAACTTCCTCATAGGTAACAAGCTAAACGTCCCCCACAGGTAACAACGCTAACACCCAACATCTCTCTCTCTATATATAACTATATATATCTATCTATATCTATAGATAGATATATCTATAGATATATCTATCTATAGATATCAATAACAGCTTTGTGTTTCCCTGCAGGAGGGTTTGCTGCCGATGAGCGCCCTCTGTCTGTCACACTCCCACAGTGCAGCCGACATGGAGGGGCTCATCCCGGCTTCCACCACCTCCTCCAGCACCTCTTCCACGTGCACCACCACCTCCTCCTCCTGCAACTCCTCCTCCACCACCACCACCTCTTCCTCCAATAGCTCCAGCTCCTCCTCTACTCTGAGCGCTGGGAGGGGTGAGTATCCGGATCGCATCCGTCTTCCTGTCTGACCAGGTCACATGACACTTCGTTAATGATGACTGCCTCTACAACAGCCTACAACAAAAGCGACAGAACAGAGTAAAAATACATAAACAAATAAAATAATATAAACATGCATTTTTAAAGGAAAGGATTTAGCGGTGAAACTGCAGATTGCAACCACGTGAACACCGCTCGCCTCGCCCTCCCCTTCCAAGCGTGTAGGAGAAACTACGGTGGCCACGAAACTCGCAAACGGCCCTATCTAGAGCCGGTGTTTCCGTTCTGGGCTACTGTAGAAACATGGCGGTGCAACATGGCGGCCTCCGTGGAAGGGGACCCGCTCCCTCTGTAGATATAAACAGCTGATTCTAAGGTAACGAAAACACGACGCTTATTATTTTCAGGCGATTACACACTAATGAAAACACACTGGTAAGTCAGTTTGCAAATGTATCGTCGAGGTAGATTCTGCTTTAATTAAAGTCTTACAAGCACCATTAAACAAGGTAATTAACATGTTAGCTTATGTCACATCTCTAGCAACAAGAACTGTAAACTGTCAAGTTCTGAAAGCGTTCTCAGATTCTTACACTTCTGTGCTTCTTGGGTCAGAAGGTTTCTGATTCAAGTCATAATTTTGCAGATTGTAGGCTGTATTTTATCTCTGCTGAGGTCATGTGTGGCTGCTTGTGTTTAGCTAACGTTTAACATTTCGCATCTTTGACTTGTGTTGTTCAGTAAAAAAAAAAAAAAAAAGGGTTTTGTAGAAAAACAACTTTATGTTTCGCCAAAGAACGTATCGAAAATCATATCGTTTTAGTTTCGGAACCAAGACTCGGGTATTGTGTTGACTATTCGAACCTACCCGGTCCTCGTGCAGGCACACAGTGCTGCGAGCTAGCTGCGGATCTGCAGACTCGAGCTTCGGTTCAGAGTCGGCACACAGAACTGAACCAGGGTATTGGTTGTAACACATCATTGCGGTGCATCATTCGTCACCATGCGACATCACATCCACCAAAATGTCATTTAAAACTGACAGTTGAGCTAAACTTGGCTAGCGTTAGCGTTAGCTGATGTTAACTTGACCTAATTACTGATAGATTAACATTGGCAGCTAGCTGAAGTGTTCTGTTCGTTCTCCCCATAATAATTTAATATTAATTTAGTTATCAGCCGTAGATTCAGTCCAACTCAATGTTCGGTTTTTATTTTTTGTGATGACAGCAGAGGTAAACCAATCAGAGCATGGCTGATAGGTTTGTTATAGCCTGTGTTTCTCCACATCGTGTTTTCTTATCAACATATTAGAGTTTTTCTGTTGCCCTTTTACTCCTTCCTCCACCTGCCACTGCTGCAGCACCTCCCAAGTTTGCCTTATGTCACTTCCTGTTTAAACAGAGGCAACTTCAGACATCCTGAACCCGCACCACGGTGTATGTGTGTTCACATCCTGTCTCTCTCTCTCTCTCTGTGCCCCCTAAATATTTAAATATATGTTTGCAAAGTTGTAAAGACACACACACACAAGTCCTTGTCTGCTTGTTCTGCAGCTGAGCATGAAAAATTAAACGCGTTTTGTTTCTTTGTTAGGATCTGCCGCTTCACATTAACATCTTGTGACTGTGTGTGTTTTAGAGAGACAGGCCAAACTAATGAGGACGTATTTGAAAGAGCATCTCTTTCTCCCTGTTCTGAGCTTCTTTCCACAGGAATCTGATAAAAGCATCTTAATGCTGCAGCTCTGGAACAGACCTTTTTCATGGGACACTTAAATTAAAGAGTCTTTAATGTTATTAATTCCACTCGTGCAAATATAACAAACCAAATGTCATTCATCTGTAATTATTCCACTTTTACTGTCATTCCTCGTTATTATTTCGTTTTTTTGAAGAGTTCCTCACCTTAACATTTAGTTTCACTGATGTAAGCAACCACACTCTGCACCACGTGGAGGCGGCGGCCCGGCCTTTACGCTCAATACGCAACTGCGTATCGTAGAGAAAGTTCCTGGGAGACGTAAAGCCAATCAGTGGCTCTGACCCAGATCAATGGATAGATCATGTCAAGCCAATCAGCATGTCTGCTGGTGAGTCTCTGACCGCACGTGTAACGGCAGAGAGAGAGGGACTTTATTTCATCGAAAGGCGGCAGGCGGCCCGCTGCATGCTGAATAAATATCCGACAAGCCGCCCTGCATCGACCTGTCAGCATTCTTACACTCAGCTACAGTTGCATTTACCAAATACAATTAACGCCACGTATTCACGAACCATTCAGACTGTTAGCGCAGGAATGATCCCGTCTGTGCTCGAGTGTCGGCTGGGTTGTGCTGTTTTTCTGCCGGCGTCGCTGACAGTTTAGAAAGACTCGAGGACGTTGCTCTGGTTTAAGAAACTCTTAATGAGGGCGTGTTTACTACAAATGTGTGCTTATGCCCACTTTATAGACTGCAGGAATGTTCTCGCCACATTGTGGCAGGGCTGTCATGTTGTCCTCATAAAGCAAATAATACTTTTATATAGTTAAACTTTAAAGAGTTTATAGTTGTATTTCATAGTTCTCGGCTCCAGGCAAAGCAAGGAGGGCCCCTGTTGTCTAGAGCCGGGTCTGGGTGGCACTAAGGCATCATACTGTTGGGGAATGTGGCCTCAGTCCATTAAGGCAACTTTGTCCCCGTCTTAATCTGTAATCTGGTTTGGCGAGATCTCACACGGTCCAGTGGTGACACAGTTTCAGGGTTAAACATTGACCCGAAGGAGTTTCAGACTCAACAGGAATCTGCAGTTTAACATCCTGTGTGTGTGTGTGTGTGTGTGTGTGTGTGTGTGTGTGTGTGTGTGTGTGTGTGTGTGTGTGTGTGTGTGTGTGTGTGTGTGTGTGGCTACCTGCTGTGTCTTCTTCCCCGTCACAAAACAATGGGAGCTGCAGTTTAAAAATAAAGTGGTTGTTTTCAGCTCAGCTCTCGTGTTTATTTTGACTGATTTCGTTTTATTTCACTTCCTGGTTCATTCTTTTCTGTAGTTTATCTCCATATTATATATCTTCTTTTTTTGTATTTTAGCATCACTTAGTCTTCTGTTATATTCCTTTAATTTGTTTTTCATTTTATTCAAACTAAAGTTTGTTACTTGTACTTGTTCTATCAGTTAGATTTTTCTATTTTATTTATTTTGGCATGTTTATTTCATTGTTTTTTTTATCATATTGTATTTTATTAAAACTGAATTAGTTCTGGTTATTAAAGTGTACTTACTTTATTATAGCTATTATGTTTTAGCTAGTCTATTTTATTTTATTTGATCATATTTTAATTTATTTAAAATTTTACTTGTTTTATTTTTTATTACATTTATCATATTTTTATTTATACTTAATTCATTTTGTTTTTTACTTACTTTTCCTTCATTTTTTATTTGGTATATTTTTTTACTATTACTTTATTTTCTATAATTTTTTTGTCATTTTAATTACAAATTCATGTATTTTTATTATCTTTAATCGTCAACAGTGACAGATTTCATTGTTGTCAACATAATGAAACTACTGGAGCACATTCTCTTCCTCGGATAGCCCCGCCCCCACGTCATCTAACCCCGCCCCTGTGGTTTAGCCCCGCCCCCGCAGACCTCTGACTCCTCCGTAGTTTCACTCGGTGCTGTGGAGAGAAACACCTCTCTGTCTGTCTCTTCATTTCCTCCCGTCACTTCTTAACTGCCTTCTGAATGGACTGATGTCGGGGGGCAGAGGTGCATGCTGGGATTGTTCTGCCGTTTGGGGATGGATTGTGAGAGAGGGAGAGGACGAGCGAGGTGAGAGACGAAGAGAGAGTGTTATAGAGGAAATGTGTGTTTGGTTAATGAGTGATAGGACAAGGTGAGTGTGTTGACCTGTCGCTCGCTCTCTGTCTGCTTTACTGTCTCTCTGCCGTTTCACCAAAACTAACACACACCATTGGCATGTAGGAATGTGTTTGTGTTGAACAGGACACGCAGGTTTTCGTTATCTCTAAAGTAGTTTCACGCAACCATTACACACCACACCCAACACACACACACACACACACACACTTAGTGCACTGTGTGTGTCCAGTCAGCGGGAGGCCGTCGTCCACTCACCTGAAAGAAGACGAGCTGTCTGTCTGTGGTGGTGGAAGAAGTGCTCCTTTTAATCCAGTAACAATACCACAGTGGACAAATATAAAAATATATTCTATTTGAGTAAAAGTACGTCAAGGATTACCAGCAAAGTGTACTTAAAGTAAATTACGGAGCCTTTAAGGTCGCAAAAGATGTTTTTATTATCATGTGCAACAAGATAAAAAAATCTTTTTTTCAGGTGTTTCTCCTGTTCGTTTATTTTTTCTTTATTTTGTGGAGCAATTTACAACTTTATTATTCTTATAAGTACGCGGTGACCTCACGTAAGAGTCGGGCTAATCAGTAACACAGGTGAAAACACCAGTGAGGGGCCGTGGGGCCTTTATTCTGCTACGGTACATTATATTTAATAAGTTGATCATGTGTTTTGTCTGTGAAATCAAAGTTACTAAAGCAGTAAATGAATGCAGTGGAACAGAAGTATAAGTAAGTACAGTTCTTGAGTAAATGTACTTTCCACCACTGCTTTACATGAACTTCAGTCACCAGGTTACAGTCAGTTTCTGCAGTAATCGCAGTTTCTAAACCTGTTTTGTGTAATCAGGATTATAGAAACCTAAATTTCCCCAGTTTTTTCTGCAACACATCTCTCTTTGTCTTTCCTCTTCAGCTGATTATTGTGTTTATATTTTTAACTTTTTATTTAAACTCATAAAGTCTCTTAAATACCTTACATGTCGTTGTTGTTTGCTAATGTGTTGACTTTAATAAAGTTATACGGAAAAAAACAAATAAATACAAAAACTGGACCCTGACACCCCTCTTATTTTATTCTTTATTTTGGGGTTTCTGGCGGCGTGAAGAACTGTAATTAAGAAGGATGTTTTCTAGTGTTTCCACTCTGCTTAAATTGAAAATATGCATAAAAACAGGCGGATGGAAATGTATTCTCTCTTATAAATTCAGATTTTTTAGCATGACCATACGTAAGTCCAGTATCTGTCTGTGTGTCTCTGCAGACTCCAGTCTGTACAGCTCTGAAGGGTCGGGGCTCCAGACTCAGACAACCAGCCAAAGTGAGACAGTAATCATCACTGAATTTACTCACCTTACTGATGTGCAGTGAACTCATCGTGACGCTGATGACACCTCCCTGTTTCTCTCTCTCAGGTGCCACCTCCCCGACAGTGTATGGAGCGGGCGGAGCTCCGGGGGGCGCTGTCGGCTCTCCGGGCCCGAAACGCACCGTCTCTGGAACTGGAAACACGCTGAAGGTAACGGCTGATCGTCCTCGTAGTAGTACTGTGGAGTAGAAGTATAAAGTAGCAGATGACGGAAATGCTCAAGTAAAGTAAAAGTACCTCAAAATTGTGCTTAAGTACAGTATTTGAGTAAATGTACTTCCAGTAGTGGTAATTGTGTGTTTGTTGCAGCGCTGGTTGACCAGTCCTGTCCGGAGGCTGAGTCAGGGGAAGGCTGACGGACAGAAGAAACCTCCAATCAGAACCAGGAGGCGGGACAACAGGCCGGAGCAGACCACACCCCTCACCAACGCACAGACGGTACACACAAACACACATACAAACACACACACACACACACAGGATAACGTTGCAAAAGATAAAGTAGTAGTTTGTTTCTGCAGAAGGCGAGGAAGGAGGAGGCGGGGCAGAGTGGAGGGGAGGAGGAGCCAGAGGAGGAAAGCCACACCCTTCTACCACCTCCCATGCAGATCATCAAAGACCCAAACAACCCAGAGGTAACGGGGGGGAAGACGGAGTTAAGGTGTTAGTACTGTGTTCTTCAAAACAGTGCTTCACAGAGTCTGAAGTAACTGGACGAAAGTCCTATTACGACTTTAGCATTTAGCTACGCTAGCTGCACGGTGGAGTTCAGGACGTCAGTGTCAGAGTACATGCGATAGTATGCAAACGCCAGGGGAGATTCCAGGATTTTTTAAATGAGGAGGCACAGGGGGGGACCATGGGAAATCTCTCAGAAATAAATACCCTAATACAGGTGGCATTACATGAGAAGTGGCACCGCACAAGAGCCTGAAAATCCTGTTTGTATTGACGAGGTGTTTTGTTAATTTGCCGAAAAAGTTTCGAGTTTGTAAAAAACGTGGTACTGTTGTTGTCTGTCGCAAATGAAGCAGCTAATCTGATCCAGTGGCGTTGGAGGGGGCACCAGGGGAGGCCAATCATATTTCAGGAGGCCAGATTTTGGTAATAATTCCCGTGAAATACCAGGATCTCATTTCCTGGTATTCAGCCCGAATTGTACAGGAGTTGGTTTTTGTTTTTAACATGTCGCTCTCTCGCTCTCTTCAGGCTCTGGATTCAGATCAGGGCTCCAACGAGTCGGACACCGAACAGCGAAATAAAGCGCTGAGAGGACGCATGTAAGACACAAACACAATTATAAAAATGTGACTGAGTGAATATTAAAAAAGATTTCAGGTGAACTTTGTGTTTGTGTGTGCAGGTTTGTGGTTAACGAGATGATCCAATCGGAGAAGGACTATGTGAAGGATCTGGCTGTGATCGTGGAGGTGAGACTTTAGACCGGTAGTCTGGTTTATGTTATTTAAAGATTGTATTGTTTTGATAGATTATCAGTTTCACTTGACTTGAAAAAGGGATTTTGAGACGGCAGAAACTGCTCAAATCAAATAAAATGAGTTTTACTGGCGTGAATGTTAAATTGTAAAATGAAATATAAAACATATATCCTGTCTGCGTGTTTCTCTCAGGGCTTCATGTCCAGGTTGGAGGTCAGAGGGATTCCAGAGGACATGAGAGGAAAAGACAAGATCGTCTTCGGCAACATCCAGCAGATCTATGACTGGCACCGCGAGTCCGTCGCACACACATTAATAAAAACACACTTCTTCCTTACTACCCTCACACACTCTCTCACACTCACTGTGTGTGTTTTCCTTCAGTTTCTTCCTGGTGGAGTTGGACCGTTGTGTTCAGAATCACGACCTGCTGGCCGACCTCTTCATCAGACATGTGAGTTTTGCAAAAACTGCAGTCGGATCATTTATATCTTACCGTTATTAGCGAGAGCTTTCACCCATTTTATAATGTTTTACACAGCAGCACAACAGACAGCACATGTGAACACCACTGTACTGTTTGTCACAGCAGCAACAGCAGGAACACTGTACTCAGGCTTGAAAGTAGAGTAGGTGGTAGTAGTAAGTACGCAGTAGTAGTTAGCAAGTAGACGAGTAGAGAGTAATTTGGGCTAGAGAGTGTGTGCAAGCGAGACCAGGTTAGCATATTTTACAAAAGCAAAAGAGAAAACAGCTATTTCATAAACGAGACAAGCACAGGATGTAGGATGCTCCTTTGCAGAACACTATAAAAATGTGTGTTAATTTATACTTAATTAAATTACAAATTAATACACATTTTGATAAGCTAATACATGGAGAAAACGGCATCAACCTCGTGTGTACTCTACTGCCCTACAAAGGCAAAACGCAGTAATTACATATTTGGTCAAAATTAAGTTCTAATCTTTATCGGACTTTCTGACATCTGTTTTACTATATTAAAACATATTATGTTATTAAGTGTTATTTCTGTGAAAACAGGTTTTTAAATTTGCAGTACCAACAAAACAGAGCTAAACACCAAAAACACAGTATTGCAGTATCACTGGCTGTGTATTACTGCCCTCTGGCTGTGTATTACTGCACCCTGGCTGTGTATTACTGCCCTCTGGCTGTGTATTACTGCACCCTGGCTGTGTATTACTGCCCTCTGGCTGTGTATTACTCACCCTGGCTGTGTATTACTGCCCTCTGGCTGTGTATTACTGCACCCTGGCTGTGTATTACTGCCCTCTGGCTGTGTATTACTGCACCCTGGCTGTGTATTACTGCCCTCTGGCTGTGTATTACTCACCCTGGCTGTGTATTACTGCCCTCTGGCTGTGTATTACTCACCCTGGCTGTGTATTACTGCACCCTGGCTGTGTATTACTGCCCTCTGGCTGTGTATTACCCACCCTGGCTGTGTATTGCTGCCCTCTGGCTGTGTATTACTGCCCTCTGGCTGTGTATTACTGCCCTCTGACTGTGTATTACTGCTGTGTATTACTGCACACTGGCTGTGTATTACTGCCCTCTGGCTGTGTATTACTGCCCTCTGACTGTGTATTACTGCCCTCTGGCTGTGTATTACTGCCCTCTGACTGTGTATTACTGCCCTCTGACTGTGTATTACTGCCCTCTGGCTGTGTATTACTGCCCTCTGACTGTGTATTACTGCTCTCTGGCTGTGTATTACTGCCCCCTGACTGTGTATTACTGCCCTCTGGCTGTGTATTACTGCCCTCTGACTGTGTATTACTGCCCTCTGACTGTGTATTACTGCCCTCTGGCTGTGTATTACTGCCCTCTGGCTGTGTATTACTCACCCTGGCTGTGTATTACTGCACTCTCTCCCATAGAAAGACAGCTAACTAGATAGCTAAAGTAAGAGGGCTATATCAAGTGAAAGCTGGCTTTTGAGATAGCCGTGGCTAGCCTAATATTGATGAACTGACATTTTGGTTATTCAGTCTGTTATTCCTCATAATTAAATAAGGCAGCAGCTAAATCAGTTCATGATGGAGAAGAAAAAAAACTCCTGCTAAAGGTAGCAAGCTTAGCATAAAGGTATATAGCTTAGCATAAACATAGCTAGCTTAGCAGATCTCAGTAGCTGCCTACTATAAAAAATAATCAAACTAAAGTTCATTTTCTTAAACAAACTAGTTAAAATGGATCAGAAAGCTGTTGCTATGGTTACCTGCAGGTAAATATATATATAATATAAATATACTACTACACTGTCACAGTATTACACTATGGTAGTATACTGCTACAGTAACATACACACTAAACCATCGCACTACTGACCTGCTGGCTGACTTCCCGTCACCATGGTAACCGCATCTAGACCAGGAGCTGCCAAACATTTATCACTCTCACATGACGGTTATTGATGAGTCAGTCAATCAGTCATTCCTTCAATCAATTAGTCAGTGACTGACTGTGAGAGAATAATGTAAATATTTGTGTGTGTGTGTGTGTGTGTGTGTGTGTGTGTGTGTGTGTGTGCTGCAGGAGCGTCGTCTCCACATGTACGTGGTTTACTGTCAGAACAAGCCGAGGTCGGAGTTCATCGTCATCGAGTACGAGACCTTCTTTGAGGTAACACGTGACTTCCTGTTACATCACTTCTACCTGAAAATATTTTGACATATTTTGTTGTTTGTTTTGTTTACCATGAACACACACACTGTAGTTTATTCTGACTCAGTCCCACACACACCGTCCTGCTGCCCCAAACACTCACTACAGCACCACATCCGCCGCTGGAAATAGTCCCCAACAAATGCACTATGCAGCTGTTTGAGGAAATTACTGAGCCTTTTTAAACATGAAACTATATATTTGTGAGGTGTTTTTAAAAATGTACGTCTTCAGTAGGAACCAATGGGCTCGGAGCTGAGAGCCACAGACAGGAAGTCAGACAGTATTGAGAGATGAACACCAGACTTAAATTTGAAGTGACGTGTAGATGTTTTAATGTATAGTTTTTTTACTCTTTATTTCTCTTCGATTCTGTGTTGGTTTGTGGTAAATAGGGCTGAGAAGAAGCTGTCCTGGTTAAACAAAAGCAAATAAGCAACAATAAAAGTACCTGCAGGCTTCACTAAACGCGTTGATTTTTGAATGGAGTTTGGTGGGGAGCAACAGCAGAAGGCAGTTAACACTTCAGGAGAATTTATGAGTTCTCAGATGAAATAATAAACAACAGACAACTGCTATAAGCTAGAAACTGAACCTGTCTCTCTCTCTCTCTTTCTGTCTGCAGGAGATCCAGCATGAGATCAGCTGCAGGATGTCGATCAGTGATTACCTGATCAAACCCATCCAGAGAATCACCAAGTACCAGCTGCTGCTGAAGGTCTGTGAGGACTTTTTAAGTGAATATTGGATCTACTGAGTTTCTGTCTACATTGCTGGATACACAAACATTAACATTATTGTAAAACTAATTCTGCCTTGTAAGGGTTTATTAAGGCAATAATACATTTTACTTTTATGACATTTTAAACATCTTCATCCTCTTTATTCCTTTTTTTCAGGATTTTCTCAAGTACACGTCCAAAGCAGGACTAGACTGTGAAGAGATCGAGGTGAGTCCCAGTCTCGGTGTTATATATTTCAGTTTATACTACGAGGAACCCTGCATTGTGATTGGCTGTTAGTCTCCTGGTTGTTTAGCTTACAGCCTCTCTCTTACCTTTCGGTGCTGAAATGTTTTAAACATTTAAAGAGCAACGTAACACTTTTTTAGCTTGAACACACTGCTGTTGTCATGGTGATGATGTTAAATGATTTACGCAGGATGGTGAATCATCACCCTGTAGACCATTATCAAACTTTTGCAATATTTAACAACTACGTGTGTGTATGTGTACAGAAAGCGGTGGAGCTGATGTCATTGGTACCGAAGCGCTGCAACGACATGATGAACCTGGGACGCCTGCAGGGATACGAGGTACACCTGTCTGTCTACCTGTCTGTCTGTGATCACAGCTGTAAACAGTCGTAGTATCTGATTAAACATCAGCGAAGACTCTTTTAAAGCTGCTGTAATCAATATTTTTATATGAACAATGGATCAAATGTGAAAGTGTAGCTCTACGGAGCTTTTTAGCCTCTTTTAGCTCCTAGTTTTGGTTTTACTGTGTGCAGTAAGTTTCCGTCACAGCTATTGAACTCATCCCAAAATAGGACAGTTCAGAAACTCACTCAAATTAGTAACACCAGTTGCCATGCTTACACAATCTGCCACATACACCCAACAGCAAACAAACACTAAACAAAGACTCCACAAATTCACTATCTATTACTGGGAAACTGGACCCCAAGTTGGTCTTAAGGAGAGGGGAGTAACATAAAACCAGATGAAGAGTATATTTCAATATTTCATTGCCAAATATTGAAGCTTAATTTCAACGTCGGGTATAGCCAAGGCTAAAAAAACAAACCAACGAGCCCTAACTACAAATAAAACCTCAATACTAATATAAACTACCCAAATTATTAAAGTACAATTAACATGTATGTGTCTACAGCTTGTTGCTCTGCCCCCATGTGGCCAAAAAATCCATTAATGCAGCTTTAACCAAAATGAAAATATAAAGGACCGAGAATAGAACCCTGAGGAACCCCCACAATTATTAACAATGTCAACGGGAAGGTAATGTTGCTGGATGTGTGAGTAGACAGCTGTTTGCTAACATGTTAGCCACAACTACATTATAAGGTGAAAGTTTTCAGCTTGTTATGGACTTCTGCTGCCCCCAAAGGGGCCGAAAAACGAATAATGCAGCTTTAGAACAACGGTGACAAAGTGCTTTATAGAAAAACACAAAAAACAAAGACAAGATGAAACGTAACAGACTCTCACCTGTCTCACCTGTTCAGGGGAAGTTGACATCTCAGGGGAAGCTGCTGCAGCAGGAGACCTTCTGTGTTTGGGAGCAGGACGGAGGAGTTCTGTCTCGCAGTAAAGAGCGAAGAGTTTTCCTGTTCGAGCAGATCATCATTTTCAGCGAACTGCTGCGCAAAGGCTCCAACAACCCGGGATACCAGTTCAAGAACAACATCAAGGTTAGACTGGTTTATACTGGTTTAAGACATGGATCTGTGTTAGACCGGTTTATACTGGGAATAATGATGTTATTTTTGTGTGTGATCAGGTGAGTTACCTGGCGATGCAGGACAGTGTGGATGGTGATCCTTGTAAGTTTGTGTTGTGGTCTCGTGGCTCGGCGGACCGCTTCACACTGCAGGCGTCCTCCGCCAGCATCAAGATGACCTGGGTGGAGACCATCGCCACCCTGCTGGACGCCCAGAACAACTTCCTGTCAGGTGAGTACATTCTCAAATCTCAACAACCTTGAATCTCTGAAACATCTTTAAATCTCCTTGAAATATCCCAAAGTCTTCCTTAATCTTCCTTGTATTGTTGAATCTTGCTGAATCATCTTTGAACCTCCCTGAAAACATCATTGGATCCCACTAAAACGTCCTTCAGTCTACATAATTCATCTTCAGTCCTCAATAGAACATCTTAGGACTCAAGAGGACTTTAGGCAAACTAGAAAAATGTGATTTAATTGTAATTAATTAAAATAATTCAAGTTTACATCTGGATTTGATGTGGTTTAGTTGAATATGAATCTAATCTGATCCTGTTTACACACTGTTTGTGTCCACAGCTCTTCAGTCTCCCATTGAGTACCAGAAGAAGGAGGGTGGGATCTCTGTGACCCGCCCTCTGTCGTCAGGGCGACCGCCATCGGCCCCGCCCACACCCAACGGCCACGCCCCTCAGCCACCTCCTGACATCGAGCAGGACGACCAGGTTCGGACTTCCCCATCCTTACTTTACGTCTGGATGAGCTCTCATACTTGATTTTTAAAGTTGAGATTGGAGCTAAAACCGATTCCAGATGTTTTTGATGAGACCATGTGACCTTTGACCCCTCAGGAGCTGGTGCTGGTGCTGCAGGACTTCGTGGCGGTGCGGGAGGACGAGATCTCTGTGTTTCGGGGGGAGAAGGTTCAGATTCTGGCGTCCAACCAGCAGGGTCAGAGTCTGGTCTACCGGCCGGCCAACAGCGACTCGCCGGCCGCCGAGGGCTGGGTGCCGCGCAGCGTGCTCAACACACACTGACACACACAAATACAAAATAACACACACACACACACACACAGCAGGGTCAGAGTCCGGCTTACTACTAGTACACACACGCTGACTTCAAATACTGCAGGCTAACAGGGCCAGAGGCATGCTGGGAATTATTTTACGATGGTTTTCTTTGCGAGAGGTGGAGCCTCTGATGACGATGGCAACACATCTGTAACCCAAAATATTTGAACAACTGCTGGACTCATTGACATGAAATGTACTGATTACATTCATGTTCCACAGAGGCTCCATCCTAATTCATTTGGTGACCTCCTGACCTTTCCTGTAGCGCCACCATCAGGACGAACTTTCCATTTGACCATGACCATCTTGAACAGCTTGGATTTCCATCAAAGTTTACAAATAGTAAAACAGGGGTCATTGTGTTTGCTTTTACTGGTTTTATTTCCTCCCACTGGTGATTTCTGTGCTCATAGTTCAGAAGTTCACAACATGTAGGATTGTGGGGCTGCAACTAACGATTCCTGCCATAATCAATTAATTTACCAGTTCTTTTCTTGATAAAGTGATTCATCGTTTGTTCTATAAAAAGTCCAACACCCAAAGATATTCATTCTCACATAAGAGAAAGAAAAGCAGAAAATTGTCACAACTGAGAAGTTAAAACCAGGCAGCGTTTGGCATTTGTGCTTGTAAAATTACTTAAATGATTAATCGATAATATTTTTCTAATCTAATCCAACTAATCAA
This sequence comes from Siniperca chuatsi, assembly GCF_020085105.1. Lineage (NCBI taxonomy): Eukaryota > Metazoa > Chordata > Actinopteri > Centrarchiformes > Sinipercidae > Siniperca > Siniperca chuatsi. Next base: position 1,792,677 of record NC_058065.1, on the reverse strand, counting down.
TAGTATTTTGTAATCTGATTGGATGCTTATTGAACCTTAAAGACAGGCAAGTAAAAACAGTAGTTGGCGTGGAGTTACCTACAGAGAAATGAGGCATTGAACTTACTCAACATTGTATAAACGTGCTCTGCTGCCCCCTACAGGCAGGGATGACACATGACAACACAGGGATTTTACACAGATGTATTTCTTTCACCTAAAGACGTCCTGCTTTCTCTTGTCAACACGTCAAGTGTTTAAAATCCTGCTTACAGGCTGCAGTGTTCATTGCAGCCACAATATTAAAGTGTTGGACAGAACAAATAATATCTAGATGATTTCTATATTCTTGTAAATGTAAAGTTTGTCCTGATTTTTGGCAGGTGGCCCTTTTAAATGAAGCAGTTAGGGCTGCAACCAACGATTATTATCATTATCGATTAATAGACTATACAACAAGATGTCAGAAAATAGTGAACAATTTCTTGAACGATGTCGATGTCTTGAAATAGACTGACCAACAGTCCAAAACCAAAATATATTCAATTTGCAATTACAAACAAAACAGAGAAAAGTAACAAAAAACACGTCAATTGTACAGCGTACTTTAGGATCAGGCTCGGCGGGTTTCTTCGGATTAAAATCAAAAGGATTTCATGTGTGACATCCTAGTTCCTAGAGTACTTCTCAGGTTTATTAAGTGTACGGCTGCACCGGACAAGTATTTACATGATCAGTTAACCTGCTGATTATTTTCTCGGTTCTATAAAACGTCAGAAAACCCAAGCTAACGTCTTCAAACTGCTTGTTTTGTAAGAAATTATCAATTTACTATCGCATTAGAAAAGCAGCAAATCCTCACGCCTAAATGATTAATCAATGATCAAAATGCTTGCTTTTAAGTTTAATCGATTAATCAACTAATCATTTCATCTCTACAATTAGTGAATTTTCCTTCTAACCTCAGACTGTTTAATTTGACTAACCTGCGAGAAAAACGCAAAGATTCGAAACAGATCCGACAAAATAATATAACTTTCTGTAGCAGAACATGTTTTTCTGTCTTGTTAATCATTTTGTGACCCCTCAGATTAATCTTGCGACCCCTCGGAGGGGGTTGGGACAGACATCGTCGTCCTTTAGGCTCCACATTCACAACTGAGATATTTGTTTCCTAACACACTTTAGGCCCTGATCACCTGCCAGTGTTAAAAGATTGACTACAAACACACACACACACACACACACACACTCCCAGCAGCAGGTACTGTTAGTCTCCTCCCTCCTTCCTGGTGCTTCAACATTCAGCCAAAACACACCTCCGTCCTCGCCTCGTCCAATCAGACGACGCCGTCAGGTCGGCCTCCAGTTTACTGCCCCGAGCAACCAATCGCACTCTGATGACATCACAAACTGTTTCCTGTGGGTCAGTGGGGGGGGGAGACCACATGACCACATCACCACCAACAACAACAACAACAACAACAACAGACTGGGATTCCAGGAAGCTGCGGTTGCCTAGCGACAAGACAATTTAAAAAAAAAAAAAAAAAGCCTCCTGGAAGAGAAGAGGTGAAAAGACCCGTCAGCCAATCAGAACTGAGCTCTCTGCGTGTCATCCTGTTAATAGTGTGTATAAACAGACTGAGGACACACACACACACACACACACACACTCCATACACACACCACAGCTATGATGAAGATGAAGATGATTAATTATGATGATTACGATAATTAAGAATAATAGAATCTGTTTTTCACCTCAATAGAAAAAAAAAGAGAGAAACTGTTTGTCATATCAATGTTTGTGTGTCAGAGAGAGAGTGTGTGTGTGTGTGTGTGTGTGGGTGTGTGTGTGTGTTAGTGACGCCGTCCTGTGTGTGTGTGTGTGTGTGTGTGTGTGTGTGTTTTTTCCACGGACAGTTAGGTGGTGTCCCAGTGTAGCGTTGCCATGACGACTCGTGTTTGCGGTGACACCCGTTTTTTGTTTTTTTTTTTGTTTTGTTTTTTTGTCTTTTTAGCGAACCAGAGCTGCCGCCGTCTGCCCTCCCCTTCCCCTCCATACCCCCACACCCATCTCCACCTGCCACCACCGTTACCATAGCAACCGGCGGCGGAGCCAACATGGCAGCCCCCTTCCCCTCCCCTCCCCGCGAGCGCACAGCTCTGGTTAGTTTGGATATTCTGATTATGCATTTCTTGTTTCTGTATATAGACCAGACCTCCAACTGCTGCCCCACTAACTCTGGACACTGAACCCGTCTGTCTCTCTGTCCGCCCGTCTGTCCGTCCGACAGACAGACAGCAGCAACTCAACCTACTGTGACTGTCTGTTTCTACTAAACCCGAAACTGTAACCTTCAACACGCTCTCTACCTGTCTCTCTACCTGTCTCTCTCTCTACCTCTCTGTCTCTCTCTCTCTGTTTCTCTGGTGCCATTCTCAGACAACACCCCGGTCCTTAAGGAGCTACGCAGCCCGTCAAGTGCACTACGGGGGGGTTAAGGTAGGACGTAGTGCACTACGACGGGTGTAGGGAGAGACACAGCAAACTATAACGGTATTAAGGTGGAACGATGCCTTCAAATGGAGCTTATGAGGTTGTATTGTTGAAACCATGTAGACAATATGTTTGGTGCTGGTTATGTTAAAGGCAACACACACTGGTACGGCAAGCCGGCTGGTTAAAAAAGTGTCGCTTCTCGTGTGTGTTATCATGCGAGACCTTTACACTATGAAGCTATTGCCTCTTAAGGCGTTAATGACTGTATTAAAACTGGGAGAAACCACTTTTTTCATGATTTAGTGGGAGGCCGGTGTGTCAGGACCATTACTGTTGTTAGACTGAAAGTTCAAACGGCAGTCTCACCACAAGTACAACTCAGCAGCTGATCAAAAGCTCCAGAACAGCAAGATTCACGTAAGAGGTCACATTTAATTCAAAGAGGTCGGGCCTGGTGGTGCCATCAGCCAAAAGCTTGGAAGCATCAGACAACATTGTCAAAATTCAACACATTCACACGCCGAAAATGTCCCGAGACGCAAGATTTATACCTGTTGAGATGCAATAACTTGGCGTGTAAAGACGTAAACATCTTGCATGATAACACGCGCGAGAAACTACACGATTTTTAGCCAGCTGGCTTGCCGTACACCAGTGGCATCTCAAGGCGAGATGACCACTGTCCTAAACTGCCCACTCACTAACAAAACGTCCTCGTTATTTAGATTGAAGCGTAATCCATCTTGCGTTACGTTTCATTAAATGACGCGATGTTAAGTGATGTGGCCAGCGTGTGCTGCACTTAGATGTAGCTTAATGCCACATTCATGTCATGCGGGAATTACCTTAATTACCAGTTCCCAACATATAAATAGTGTTTACGTCAACAGTCTGATATATCCAACCTGGCACTAAATACTACAGAAGTGCCTGAAAAAGCAAACATGGCCTCCTCCAGTCCATTGTTCAAGGTATTTAATGGATATAGTGCTTTACTGACCACGCACAGTATTTTCTAACCCTCATACAACCAACTCTGCATTCATAAACTTGTCTTAGTCCAATGACGTGAACACTCGCAAGTCGTCTTTCCCATCCCACATAACATGAACACGGCATTAGTCGGGTGAATGACACTACCTTGTTCCCTTTTCAGGAATGGAAAATGTCTTCAACATGTCGATGTTGTGATTGGGAATGCAAGAGAAAAGAGTAGAAAACTGAGAAAAGTAACGTCTATGGGGTCCAACAATTTTTAAAACGGCAGCAACTGTCGCAACTTGTGAACTTGGAGTGCACCAGAAGGATTTCGGGTGGACTGTAGTGCACTACAAGATGGTGATAGCGCACTCTGAAAGGTGTAAGGAGGAAAGGAGTGCATTATGAAGAGTTTAAGGTGGAATGTGGGGCACTATGAAGGGTGTAAGGAGGAAGGTAGTGCACTATGAAGGGTTTAGGGTGCAACAAAGTGCACTAAGGACTATTTTAGGGTGAAAGTGGCACACTATTAAGAGTCTCAACTCAAACATAGCGCACTATAGAGGGTGTAGCGCAGAAAGCAGTGCACTACGAAAAGTTTAAGGTGGAAAGTAGTGTACTATGGCAGGTTTAAGGTGGAAAATAGTGCACTACGGAGGGCGTAGGGTGCTGTTTGAGACCTAGCCTTGTTGCCGATTGGCAAACTCAACTAACCAATCAAACAGTGTTATTTGTACAGAACTAACAGCTGCTAACTGACTGCTAACAGCTTTCTGTCGTTGTTTGTAATAAACTTCATTTTTCATCCAAACCGATCTGTATGTGGTATTTATTCTTTATGTGTGTGGATGATAGACCATGTGGATCCAGTCTTGTTGTCAGGGGCCTTGGTTCATCAATAAATCTATATATTATTATTGATTATATATGATCAGGGCCTACTGTTGCAGTCTCCTACAACAGGAAGTTTAAGATTAAAGTAACACTGTTCATCGCTAAGTTTGTTCGTAAAGTCCTTCATAAGTTCTTGGTAACTACTAGCTAGTTACAAGCTAACTAGTTAGCTTCAAAGTAGTAAAACTAGCTAGTAGTCACTGCCAGCAGGACCAAAGACAATTTCCCCTTTGGACCATAAAATTGTATTTTATTCTATTTAATAAATTGGGTTCCACCATTAAAACATATGCAGTGTCTCAGCTGGTAAAGACTTTGTGTAAATCGCTCGCTAGGAAACATGGAGCATTGCAGACTAGCTTAGGCTGTGAACGCTGTGGCATGTGGCCTTAGTCGTTATACCTGTCCCTAGAAAAGTAAACATTCAAGTCATTTAACAAAAAATACATTTGTAGCCAAAAATAACAGTTTTAGGGGGACAAATTATGTTAAACGTACCTGACAACACTTTGACTTTGTTGTATTTATACATAGAGAAACATATGTGTAAGTGGCAGTCATGTAGTTTAGCCTGAGGGAAATACATGACAACATGATCGTGTGTCATTATATGATATAATAACGCTAACTTGAAGCTTGAAACTGGGCGTGAACTCCGCTCTCTGGTGTCAAAGTCGCGTTCTTTGAGCACCACGTGAACCATCTACCGATCGTACTGTACGTGAGAGAGAGTCACAGGACTCTGATCTGGAACAGCGACATTACTTTCCCTCCAAAATGCATCACTCAATTCAAATTATTAGTATTTTTAGTCATTAGTAGGACGCAGTGTCGGCGTGGCTCATTATAGAACAGACCTGTGACCTGCAAACAAATCCTGATGAGAGCAACCTTAAAGCAGTAAACTCATTTAACCAATTAAACAGCCGGAGATAGAGCCGGCGAGTCTGAAGTTCATTTATACTCCCAAAACACAAGTTGACTATTAACTAGTTTTGAAATGTTTATTTTTTTGTATTTCAAGACTTTAATCTTAACCAAGATATATAAGTTTAACCCAAAAACCGGACCTAAAGTCTTTAAAAAAGTAGGTATTTGATAAAACATGTAGATTAGCAGCCGTGTAGCAGAAATATGACACTTCGATGTGAGAATTAGTCGATTGACAAAAAAACGTATCTGCAACTATTTTGAAAATTGTTTTAGGGATTTTTTTTTTTAACCAAAAAAGCCAAAAAATTTGTTTCTCAAATGTTAAGATTTGCTGCTTTTCATTGTCATACATGTTAGTAAACTGGACATTTTGGGGGTTTTGGATCAAAGACAACAACTTTTTTCACTATTTTCTGACATTTTATAAACAAAACTGAGAAAATAATTGGCAGATTAGTCGATAATAAAAATAATCGGTGGTTGCAACGTGCAATATGTTGATATGCTGTAATTTAAAGCTATGTAATAAAGATTTTACATATAAATAACATCAATTGTGGACTTCATAAATGTGCAATATGTACTGTTCATATATATATATATATATATATAGATGATAGATTTAATTGTATAGTTTAACAGCAGAGTTTATCACAGTTTGCATTTAGACAGGTGATAATGGGAATGGATGTCACAACTGTTATCTGTTCACAGATAATCAGGCGTCTTTATGATCAGATTTGGGTTCAAGGATTCATCCAGCAGCACTTTTTATTTATATCAGCATGTTCCCCAGGTAATAAATCTATTTAGATTTATAGTGTCTCAACGGAAACTAAACACGGTGATTTATTACAAGAACTCCAATACAAATGAAAAGTAGTTGGGCTAATTTTGCCAGATTTTACTGTGTAATGAGTATTTAAGTCTTATCTGGTGGACTGTGGCTTTAAGTAGGTCAGATGTCTTTTATTTTGAAAAGCAGAGTGAAGTCCACAGCAGAGCCGTTACATAATCCACAAAGTTTACATGTTTGGTTTTCTGACACCTGGGCATCATCACGCAGACGACGACGAAGGCTACGCAAGATCAGCTGGTGTCAGTCTGTGTGTTCAGCAGCAGCAGTGCACTCTGGGAAATATACGAGGCTTGTCGGTCAGGAGAGAAACATGCAGTCAATATTTGCAAAAAATGGGTTGGAAACTCCAGAGCCGGTGAAAGCTCAAGTGAAAGGTGAGACAGCTGTAGAATTGTTTTAAAGGGTTTATAAACAATCACACCAGCTGGTTTTTAAGTTTTAATTAGCTGTTAATAAATTAATTTGGGTTCAGATTTTTCGATTTTTCGGTTCAGCACTTTTCGATAATGTTCGATAATTCATAGAATTAAAGAGCTAAAAAGACAAAGACAAGATGATGTAAACCAGAAAAGTAGTTTTGTCCTTATTAACGACTTATGATTAATATAGAAACTGTAAATAAATGATGTATTAACCATAAATAAAGCCTTTTTTATTATCATAACTAAAACTACAAACTATCTAAAAGTATAAAGTAAAGTAAAGCCTTTTTAGAAAGTGGTACCAAATGCTATGTACACTCAATAGATAACTATTAAAATAATAAAATAAGTAAAATTTTGAATGTAGGACTTTTACTTTACGTATTTTTGCACTGTGGTAATTCGCTGCTGGTCTCAGACTCTGTACAAGACTAGGGCTGAAACGATTAGTCGATTAATCAATTAGTTGATTGACAGAAAAATAATCGGCAACTACTTTGATAATCGAATAATCGTTTTAGTCATTTTTTAGGAGGATTTTCTGCCTTTCTTCGTCATATATGATTGTAAACTGAATATAAGCCACTGACCACTGTTCTGTAATACTAATAGTAACATAATAATGTTTCTGTCAGTGTTCACAATATTAGGAACAAAGAAATGCATCTGTGATTTACAGTATAGCTCCTGATACCTTATCATGCACTTTTTAGCATTTTTATCTCCTACAGTCCCTTAACATTTCCTTATTTTCTCACAGGATTATATACATTTATTGTTATTTTTATTTATATTAGAAATCATTTAAAGTTGCAGGTCGATGTAGTTTTTTTTATTTCTTTTGCCTTAACAGCAAAAAACAGAACTAAATTTTACAGCCGTTTTGCAGCAGCTTAGTTTTTTGTTATTTAAAAGATCGTAGAAAAGGTTTCAGTCGATTAGCATTAACAGTGATGAGGGAGGTGCAGCCAGAAAACAATAGGCCTGATTACTGATTACTGGGCCATCATGGAAACTATTAGGTCAGTTTCAGGTGAAACTAGCTAATCAGCAGATACTCAGGTAGACTCCTCCCTGAGGGCGGGGCTTATGCAACACAGAGTAGCTTAAATTTCTGAGTTCTCAGACCATTTTCACAATTGAGAATGTCTTCCGGATGGGAGCCGAAACGTCTTGATTCTGAAAACAGCGTCCAGACGACTACGACTGAAACCTTTTCTACGATGCAACACTCCTTGGACGAATGAGGGACCACACCGTCTTATTTAAAAGATATACATTTGAAATGTTAAGATACACAGGAGTGTCACTTTTCATAGTGTATGAAATGAAAATGTGTGGTTTGTAAAAGGGTGTGTTACAGTATGTTGACTTTTAATTTATGCATATTAAATAATTATTTAACATATAAATAAATAGGTTTTAAACCATTAAAAATGTGTATTTGCGATATTAAAATAAATTCTGTAGTGTTACAACAGATTAATGTTCAACATATAGTGTTTTGTAAAATAAATTTGCGTAAAGTACAATATCGATCATATAGTTTAACAGTGGGGAGTGTCAGTTGGATAATGGCTCTGTGTTGATTTTCTTTTCTTTACGGATGGTTTTTAATGTTCAGTTGTTTCAATTCATGGAATAAATTAAATGTATCTTTAATATGTATTTACTTTATTTGATTTTATCTTCTTGTTTACATTTTTGTTGTGACCTTAAACTTGAACTTCAACTTGTTAGTATCACAAACAAAATGTGGTTTGCAGTCAGGCATTAAACACTGCAGGAATACGATAAATAACATCAGTTTAAGGTTAAAAAAAGGGCTGCGTGTGACCCTTGACCTGCAGGCTCCGTCCCGTCCTGGCTGCAGGGCACTCTGCTGAGGAACGGGCCGGGTCTTTTCTCTGTGGGCAGCTCCGAGTACAACCACTGGTTTGACGGCATGTCGCTTATCCACAGCTTCACCTTCGGCAACGGTGAGAATCTCCACACTGACGACAAAATTAAGATTTACATAATTATGACAACATTATTATGGGAGAAAAGTTAAACTTAAAGACTTGACAATCCATAAGCTCTGGTACCTGGTATTGTTGCAGGTGTTTACAGTTGTGATGTTGTTGTTTCAGGCGAGGTGACTTACAGAAGTAAGTTTCTGAAGAGTGACACCTACAAAAGGAATATCAAGGCCGACAGGATTGTGGTCTCCGAGTTTGGAACCATGATCTACCCAGATCCCTGCAAAAACATCTTTTCTAGGTACCGGTCCATCCAGGAGACGTAGAGATGTTTCAGTCCATCGAAGAGACGTAGAGATGTTTCAGTCCATCCAGGAGACGTAGAGATGTTTCAGTCCATCGAAGAGACGTAGAGATCTGTTTCAGTCCATCCAGGAGACGTATAGATCTGTTTCAGTCCATCCAGGAGATGTAGAGATGTTTCAGTCCATCGAAGAGACGTAGAGATGTTTCAGTCCATCCAGGAGATGTAGAGATGTTTCAGTCCATCCAGGAGACGTAGAGATCTGTTTCAGTCCATCCAGGAGACGTAGAGATGTTTCAGTCCATCCAGGAGACGTAGAGATCTGTTTCAGTCCATCCAGGAGATGTAGAGATGTTTCAGTCCATCCAGGAGATGTAGAGATGTTTCAGTCCATCCAGGAGACGTAGAGATCTGTTTCAGTCCATCGAAGAGACGTAGAGATGTTTCAGTCCATCCAGGAGACGTAGAGATCTGTTTCAGTCCATCCAGGAGATGTAGAGATCTGTTTCAGTCCATCCAGGAGATGTAGAGATGTTTCAGTCCATCCAGGAGATGTAGAGATCTGTTTCAGTCCATCGAAGAGACGTAGAGATCTGTTTCAGTCCATCCAGGAGACGTATAGATCTGTTTCAGTCCATCCAGGAGATGTAGAGATCTGTTTCAGTCCATCCAGGAGACGTAGAGATCTGTTTCAGTCCATCCAGGAGACGTAGAGATCTGTTTCAGTCCATCCAGAGTAGGGCTGTCACTTTTTCACAAAGTTGAGTTTGACTGAATTTAAACTTTTAAGTCGTTCAAATTAATTTGAATGCAATCCATATAGCGTAATGTGTGAGTCTGAGATACAGTGAGCCGTGAATGTCACATAACAGCCCTAATGCAGGCCATGTAGAGATCTGTTTCACTCCACAGGTCTGCTTCAATGTATCCAGGACACATAGGGATCTGTTTAGGTCCATCCAGGCTGTATAGAGATCTGTTTCTGTCCACACAGGACAGATATGTTTCTAAGTTAACGTGAGGTTGATTTATTGGTGGTAAAGTTAAAGGAACTTTTCTCACACTCTCACTAGGGCATTCACGCACCTCTGCAACGTCATCCCTGACTTCACCGACAACAACTTGATCAACATCATTCGCTATGGTCAGGACTACTACGCCTCCTCTGAGGTCAACTACATGAACCAGATTGATCCTGCTACCCTGGAAACTGTTGGCAGGGTAAGTTTCCACCCGCCTCCACAAAGCTCCAAAGGGTCATTGATCAGGCATAAACACTTCCTCAAACTTATCACTTCAGATTAACTACAGGAATCACATCGCTCTGAACTTGGCGACGGCTCACCCTCACTATGACAACGAGGGCAACACCTACAACATGGGCACCGCCATCATGGGCTTCGGCCGGCCAAAGTACGTCATCTTCAAAGTCCCAGCTGATGCTTCAGGTATGGTGGCCACAGTAATCTGATACAACTTCAAAGCATCCAAAAACCCTCAAAGATGTTGGGTTCATGTTGATGTTGGAGTGGAGGACAGAACTGTCAATAATCAGTTGTACAGTCTGGTGGTAATGACATCTGTCTCAAGCTAATTTAACCAGGTCCTTACCAGACTACAGTGAGGGAACAAGACTCTTTTTGTTTTAGATTATTTGCAGCAATAAAGTTGCTTAATTGTACCAGAGCTCCAGAAGTTATGTCTTTATCTAATTACAGTACTGAGTCTAATTGATTTATGATGCTGACTGATGTCTGCAAGGAGACTTGATAAAAGTAAAGTCAGACTGCCCCACAAAGAGATTAGCATTGTGACGCTCTTCAGAAATCATTATGCAAACAGGATACCTGGTTTCCCTTTTTCAGGTTAAAGGATTAAGATTATACGACGGAGGATGAAGCCCACTGTCGGGGAGAGCAAAGTTACTTAAAGTTGACTAATATTTTGTTTAAGAGTAACCAAAATTAAATCTGTGTGAAGCCTGACATCTACAGATAAAAAGCGAGAACTGAGCTGTCCATCTGCTATTGTATAGCATATCTACAATATATCTATAATAACATCTCATCACAGACTTATCAATAACACAATAACAGTTTAGAACCTGCTTTTCATTACTAGATGTCAGATTTACAGACTTAGACTCTTTCTTGACTCCTTATATGCTAAGATTACAATTGCAAACTGAATAAAAGGAGCCAAGAAAATGTGTTACGTTAAATTACAATCTGATAGTAATAATAGAATTAATACTTACAATACTGAGTTGTTTGTTTCAGATAAAGAGCATAAGAAGCCGGCGCTGAGGAAAGTTCAGCAGGTCTGTTCGATTCCTTTTCGTTCCACTTTGTTCCCGAGCTACTTCCACAGCTTCGGCATGACCGACAACTACATCGTGTTCGTGGAGCAGCCCTTTAAACTGGACATCATCAAACTGGCCACCGCGTACTTCAGAGGGGTCAACTGGGGGAGCTGCCTCAAATTCAATAAGGACGACATTGTAAGTCCCCCACTGTTGGCAGAACAATGATGTATCTATACTGTACGCATTTCCAGCCAGGTCTTTTATTTCTTAACTACAATTAATGATGATTAAAATCAATCAAAATAGAAAAAACAAACTTTGTAAAACCTAAAACAATACATGGTTTATATGGTGTCATTCTTATGGAAAATGGAAACATAAAAAGTAGAAAAAACAGAATATTGAAACTTGAAAACAAGGCGATTTGTACCACTAGGGGGCAAAAAGACTCAAAAACAAACAGAGACAAAGCACTGATACCATCAGCTGATAAAGTTATTGGTGCTAAAATGTTAGCAACCAATGGCCAACGTCCACATCGAGCGGACACAAAGCAACATGATCGTCATCTGTCAGCTCTGTGTTTGGTCTCCAGCAGCTCCTGAGGGAAACATCTGGCTCTTTAGCTGCTAGATGCTCCACTATGTTCAGCAGCTGCTCTCTGACTGCGTCTGTCTGCTGTTTGCAGTTAGTGTACAGTGGCTTTATCAGAAAACAGCTGCTGCTGGAAACACTGAGACTGAACCAGACAGGAAATATGCCTCAAAACCAAAACTAGGAGCTAAAAGAAGCTAAAAAGCTCCATAGAGCTGCGGAGTTGGTGTAGATTTTCAGTGGTTTCAGCACTACAACAGTTTCACACCACAGTCATTTTGATTCACTGTTAATATCAAAAACGTAACTCATTACAGGTTTAAGATAAATCCATGACTTTATGTCCCCAAAACTTGTTATAGTGTCCGAAACATGAATTTGTTATATCCAAAAAGGGTTTATGGCCCAAAACTTCAAAATTCTTTGCAACTGTCATACACACAACACCTGAGTACCACTGCATTTACTAAAGTGTGCCAGTTTTAGTTATTTTAGTTTGTTTGAATTAGCATTAAACTGATTGCGTAACTGCTTAAGATGATTTTGTATAAATTCATCATTCCTTTGTTTAACAGTAAACAGTTTTCTGTAACTTTGATTCCAAGCAATAAATCATGGGTTGTGTTGGCAAAAGACTTCGCCCTATTCTGGAAAACCACGAATTTAATCAGTATGATACAATAATGTGGAAAAAACAACCACTTGCTTAGGTTTAAAAAAAGATTCATTGTTCAAATGGGCAACTTTGTGAGACAAAGCAGAAGGACAATATAACTGTACCTTCCTCTTTCCTTCCCAGACGTTGTTTCACATCATCAACAGAAAGACAGGAAAGGCAGTGTCCACTCGTTTCTATGGCGACGCCCTGGTAGTTTTTCACCACGTCAACGCATACGAGGCCGACGGCCACGTGGTGTTTGACCTAATCAGCTACAAGGACAGCAACCTGTACGACATGTTCTACATCCAGAACATGAAACAGGACACCAGCAGCTTCATCCAGTCCAACAAAAGCTTCTGTCCGCCGGTCTGCCAGAGGTTCGTCCTGCCTCTCAACGTCCACAAGGTACAGTTGGACCGAAAACTACAGTTTTGAATTTCCACTTTATCATTTTACGAAGAGTTTGTGGTGATGTGTTTTCCAGGAGTCTCCCAGAGGATCTAACTTGGTGACTCTGACGGACACGACGGCCCAGGCAGTGATGCAGGAGGACGGCTCCATCTACTGCCAGCCAGACGCTCTGTTTGAAGGTTCATTATCTGCTGTTTCAGTCTTTCATTTAAACAGCGTTTAATCCTCCCCGTCTAACGAGTCTGATTCCTCCTCAGGTCTGGAGCTGCCAGGCATCAACTACAACTTCAACGCTAAAAAGTACAGGTACTTCTACGGCTCCAGGATGGAGTGGTCTCCACATCCCAACAAGGTGAAGCGCCTCAGACTGCGCGCAACAAACCACCCACTAGTTGCTGAGATATTCTGGACCAAAGTGGTGGACCAACCAACCGACACTGCCATCCCTACAGCTAAAAAGCGCCTGACCTCAACTTAAATTCACTCTCTCCTGTCCAACAGATCGCCAAGTTTGACATCGTCACCAGGAAACACATCGAGTGGCGGCAAGAGAACTGCTTCCCTTCAGAGCCGGTGTTTGTTGCGTCTCCGGGAGCCGTGGAGGAAGACGACGGTGAGGGCTTCGCTTTGTCTACCGAACAACAGCAACTCTGTCGCTAATTTTTGCTTCGCACGTTTTAAAAACCACAGCGACGGAAACGTGAAAGGATCGTTTCTGCCCTGGTTCTGACCGTTTGTGTTCTCCTTCTTGCAGGGGTGATCTTATCGTCTGTCATCTCTTCGGATCCGAACATCTCTCCGTTCATGCTCGTCCTCGACGCCAAAACATTCGAGGAGCTCGCCCGAGCCTCCATCCCCGCCAACGTCCACATGGACCTTCACGGATATTTCATCCCGGCCGCCGTCTGACGGCCAACATACCGGCCGGATTAATTATTTATTCCTTTACGTAAATTCTGTAATATTCTGCTTCTGTAATGGAGTCTACCTCTTTACAGTTTTTAACTTTAGGACGCAAAAAGAGAATATGAACCCAAAACATGAGAAGGCACTTGAGTCGCTTTCTTTAGTTCCTCTTTTTACATTTTTATTTCTTTTATACACATTTTACAAGACTGATTCATTAACTTACAGCCAGATTTCCATTAAACTTCCTGACCCCCTTCGTGACCCCCAGAGGATGAACCCTTTAGATTTTAATGGCTCCATCACCTGCTCTATAGCGCCGTCCTCAGGACAGATTCTGCAGTAAGTGGCAGCAGATTTTTTTAGATAACATTTTTGTTTTTTAGCAAGACATCTTTTCTTTATCAATACGCCACCTAAGCCAAGTGTTAACATGTTTTTACGCACATTAAGAGACAAGGAAGATTCTTCTCAAACATGTTTTCTGAAGAATCCTTCGCCTTTTTGTTCCACACCAACATCAGTGTAGTTAAACATTTTGCTCAGCAGCTTCTTTCCAGATCTCTTAAGATTGATATTGGAATGAATTTGCTGATATGTCAAACATAATCAGCAAACAATAATCGTGCCGCTTCCACAGCTCCTCCGGCCGCCGTCCTTCACTGTTAAATTTTAAGCCTGCAGGTTGTCGAGGAACAATTATTGCTTCCGCATCATCCTGAGTGAATGATATTCAGGCTGCAGATACTCATCAAATTAAATTAAACAAACAGCCTCATGTGGTTGTGTTCGTACAACACTTTTCATGTAGAGTTTTACATTAAACATATAGCTTTTTGTCTGGGTCTTTAAAGGCTTGTACCATTATTTACAGTTTTAGACTAACTTTACATTCTGTTATGTTCCTGTTGAGTAGAAAAACTAAATTGTCATGGGAAACTAAAACTCTGCTGCAAGCTCTGTAAGGCAATGTGCTGCTTTGATCGAACTCGACTTCTTCTGCAATCATTTTACTTGTGACGAGTACAACAATCCTACATAAACAGTAAAAATGTCCCACATTGAATCTGTCTTTTTTGTTTGTTTGTTGTTTTGTTACGTGTAGATTGTTTGACAGAATCAATCAAATCAAACTTTTTTCATTTAAACTTTCTGATGCTTTTTAGACAAGGCATGCAGGGGTGCTGAGCTCCAGAAAGGCTTTGACTTTAATATTTAGGCCTCAGTTACAAAATTAATGAGCGTAGCTGCTTTTCACATTTGAGCTAAATACCTTCAGATGAGAATGAGGCAAATCTGAAGCAAAAATTATTTCCGGATAACAGATTTCACAACTTTTAAAAACTTTTATTACACAGATGGACGACTTTCTAAAAAAGCCTGAAATGAGCTGCTGTGATAATCTTCTGTAGAGATGACTGGAGTTCAAAGTGTACAGGAAGTACGTTACACAGAGAGCTGAACACATTAAAGCATCACATCAGGCCTGCTCAGTTTTCATTACAAATATTCAACATCAGGACTAGTGGGTAAAAATCGTATTTTTCAGAGCTGATGACGCACCGTACCTTTAAAAACGCCTCGCTGGTGGGTTTCGATGTTAACGCCAGTTGGGCGTTCCTGTTCGCTGAGGTTTCCGGACCTATTTCGTCCTTATTTTTCCCGACGACGCACAACAGAGTTTGTCAGTGTTTTACAGCAGTCGAGTGAAACCTCAGGTGTCAGAGGGTCCTTAAACGCACCATCAGGGAGTTTTCAAACCAATCCCTGCTCTCAACTGCATCACCATGACAACCGCATAAAAACAAAGCAGATTAAATGCTTGAATTAAATGTTTTAAGCTCCTATAAGTTGATTTTTATAGAAATGAGCTGAAATCAACGGCTTTCTGCAAAAGATGAAAATCTAGGCAAATTAAAATTGATGATAATTTGGAAAATGATCAGCAGGAATCTAACGTTTGCAGGGTTTTGTAGTTCATGAATTAAACATGGAGAGCAAAAAAAGAAAAGGTACATTCACACGTTAAAGTTCAGTTCTCGAATGCTATCTGGTGCCAAAGTTACACCTCCTTCAAATTTCAGTGTTTTTAAGTAAACTAAAAGGTCAAAATGAGCAACCAAAAGAAAACCACACAGTCCTGACATCAAACCAAAAGTCTTAAAACCTCAATACTTCCCGTGTCCGTTAGGGGTCGGCACTACGGATAAAATCCTCTATCACGGTATATGTAGTATTATATCACAATATAATTTTTCCCATAAATCAACTGAGACACTGTTGATGGATAAAATAACCACAAGAATCTGTTTTTTTCAGCAAATTAAATAGCATTTTGTAAAATTGCCCACAACAGTCTAATACAACCGGACGTATACAAGCGATAGCTACCGCGGTAGACGATTTTACGTTTAAGGTTCTGTTTATACTGTATGAGGTTCTGCATGTGGGGAAACACGGCTGCAGCTGCAGACAGTAACATTTTTACTTTTTGGCAATAAGTGTTTGTACTTTGCAAAGTAAAGTAGTGTTTCAGGTTTGTGAGACTCAGGTTTCCTTTTGTCTCCAGTATTTCCAGTATTTATTATGGAAGACTGCGGCTGCCGATATTAAAATGAATCAAATTTAAATCTAATTTTCAATTTGTGTGTATGATGTGCGACAACATTTTTATTTTAACGTTTAGAAATGCAAAATTGAGGAATCATTTTTTTAGTGTACTCTTAAGCACAATGCTGCCCTAATGACAGACTTTTCATTTATAAAATCGACAAAGTGCGACCTAAAGTAAAAAATTTAACCGGACATTTAAACTGGACTTTCGCTATATCATGATTTAGATTGTAGCTTGTTTCTAAAGAAATTAAAAGATTCTCTCAGGCTTATTTTGTGAAATCTGTCAAAGACAACTATTGTGAAAATGACCGTAAAAAAGGAAATTTGTAAAAAAAAAAAAAAGGACATAATTAAAATTCAGATGCAAAAGTCCGGTTTGTATTTCAAAGTTTAGGTTGCGCACGTCCTGTTTTAAGCATAAAGTGAGAAATATAAAACAAAAGGACCATTCTTGTGATGTCTGATAAAATGAAATAAAAGTATTTAAATTTAAATTTTGTTTGTAATATCGACAGCCGCAGACTTCCATAAAAGGCCGATTCAAATCTTAATACTTTGTTATTCTTCTGCAGATGTGAACTGAAAACTCTCAATCTGCAGGTTTCATCAGAATCATGGGAATTTATTACATCAGCAGTTGCAGCAAAAACAGCTTAAAATCTTCCAGAGGTGACATCCTCCGTCACCCCTACACACACACTTTACCCTCCAACATGGCCGACAAACCGCACAGCAAAGCAGTCAACGCCGAGTCAGCTCTTTAAAGTCGACACCATCTGCTGCTGCTTCAATGATTCGGGTGTTTTTTGAAAAGAAAGACCCAGAAAAACACATTTTTTCCTCCTCCTCCAGCCCCGGTGCTGCTCAATACGATCCCACAATGCACTTGGTTTGGCTGAATAACTGGCTCCGCGGACCCGTCGGCCTCGTTAAGCCTCAGTCTGGGGAGGAGGGGGGGCGGAGCCTGGGACACGGAGCAGCAGCCACAAATCAGAGCAGAGAAGAAGAAAAAATAATAATAACAACGTTGATGCTGAAGAACAGGCACGTTGGAGTACTGTGAGTTTGTGGTCTAAACTATCACTGTTTACAACAGTGGAAAAAACTGTTCGTTTCTCGCAGAAAAACACTTTCACGTCTTTTTTCGGTTGTTTTGTTGGGGTTTTTTTTTTTGTCCTTCCGTCGTCGTCTCGTCATCTGAGGGAGGAAGTGTGTGTTTATCTGTGTGTGTGTTTGTGTTTCAGGTCCTTCAGATGATCTCGAAGGTCTTCTTCAGCTCCATGATCAGCTGCCAATCAGTCTTCTGCATCTCGTCTCTGAACCAGTTCTTCAGAGCGTCGATGGACGCCCGCGTGATCTGAAACGCACAAACACACAGACGTCATCACTGTGAATGCAAACCTTAGTACCATAAATTCTCAAATAAAAGCCCATAATGAAATATCTGTACTATAATGTCTCACTTGATAAATTCAGGAAGCACTAATTCCATCAGTTCAACAACTGACTTCTGCTCTTTGTTCACTTCCTCGAACAGAAATACTGTTTTCATTCACTGAACTATTCCAGTCGCTTCTACTTTGCCATTGTTTTGACCTCTGCGGTCGGTGAAACTCCACATTTCCTGCAGATGTTTTACAACAAAAGCCCATCAGGAGAGGAAGAGGAAGTAGTGAGCGTCCAGACTGAAAACAACGGAAGAGCACTGCAAGATTACGACATCTGGATCTCATAATTAAGTGAAAACTATCTCGTACTTATCAGAAAAGGTTAAAGTGGTCATCAATCATTTATATGTGAGAAGACAGAGGCATGATTGGGCTTTCTGGTTTAATTTCCTTATGGGTTTGACATGTTGGCGGATGTGAAATAAAGCAGTGGTGTTCTGCACATCGTTGCTGGTGAGTTTATGTATTAGACACGTGGCATGTAGCACAATTAGCGTGTCCGAAGTTGTGCAGACATCTAACGTCGTTGGGATTGTTCAGACAGAAAACTCTGACGTGTTCAAAGTCTGGCTGTTCGTTCAGGAGCAGCTAAACCAGTGCGAGATGCTTCACGGATACAAAGTCATACGTCTGAAATGCATCCAAACTATCAAAGAATTTGTGACCCTAAGTGGTTAATAGCTACCAAAATAAAGCATCCAATAAAGTACGATAAAAAAACATTTGCAGAGGCAAAACACTAACGTAAGTACAACATCCGGACAATCATTTTATTTTTTATTTGCGATGATTTTAAAAAGGTAAACAGTTGAAATACTGCGTTCATGTTAGAAAGTCATCTACCAGGAATATCTGATGAAAATGTGACACGTGTTTTTAAACGCAGGGCTAAAGTCTGTCTGAACACGGCCTTAAGCTTTATTTACCCTTGATTTAAGGGAGTCCCTGTGTAGATTCTGTGCGACATCGGAAGGCTTTTAATGTGAAAATATCTGTGCAGGAAGTGTTGAGTTTCACTGACAAACAGTGAAAAAAATGGCAACGCAGAAACGACTGGAAATGATTAGTGAATAAAAACGGTATCAGTGTTAAACTCTGTTGTTGTACTGATGGAATTAGTCTACAAATAAAAGCCCGCCTCTAATGAAGGCCTGGGCCACTATTTGAGAATTTACAATTTGTTAACTAAAATAAAAAATATTTTTCAACAGTAAAACCAGACTGATATGAAAGTTTAAGTCATCTAAAAAGTAGCTGAAATACCATTAAAAATAAACTACGTTTGTGGAGTTCGTCATCACTAAACCGAGCTAAAAATACAACTTAGCTCGATTTCTGACAGATATGAAAACATTCCTACCCTTCTCGTCTTTCTTTCCCTCAATTCTTTCCTTCTTACCTACTTTTCTTTTCTTTATTTCTTCATCTTTCCCTTCCATTCTTCCTTTCTTCCCTCAATTCATTTCTGTGTCCTGCCCTGTTGACGAGGTGCTACCTTGACAGCTTAGCTGACTGTGAAATCGCGTGCGTATCTTTTCTCGTTACTGTGGCGGCGGAAGAAGCGACGTTTTGTCAACAAAAACAAACTGCAAATTCCGAAGAACGGTTGCGAAGAACCCCTCGCTCCTCAGTGGGCGTGTCCTCACCTTGCTGACCATCATGTCGGTGGCTTCAAAATGGCGGCCGTACATCTTGGGTGACTCTCCGGGAATGGGCTCGATCTTGATGCAGATCTCCTGGCCTTTCTTGGCGCTGTCGACAGACTTATGATTCATCTCGATGCTGGTGACCACGCCGATGTCCACAAACTGAAACATATATGAATAAACATGTAAATAAAACCGATAGTTACCAACTTACACAATTTACAAAAAACACACGCAGTCTTTCCGAATGAGTCTCACCCCTTTGCTGGGGACGCACAGCGGCGTGCCCTGTCGCAGGACTCCGGCCTCGATGGAAACTCCCATCACGATGGGATCTCTGGAGTTGAAGATGAACTGAGGAAGAACTCGCAGCTTCACCGGAAACACAGCTATGTGCCTGACAACACACAGATAAACAAACACTGTCAGAGAGCGAGAGGGCTGCACGTCCGACTCAAATAATAAACAACAACAACAACATCGTCAGATTCATCGTGTTCGAGTGTGCGTTTCCCTACTTGAACTCGTCCTGTTTGGCCTTCTTGTAGTCCTCTCTATACTTGGTGAAAGCGTCGAACAGATGGTAGATGATTTCAGCAGAGAAGATCCGAACTCCCAGGCTGTCGGCCATCTCCTGACTCTCCCTCTCCACCTTCACGTCAAACGCCAAGATCACTGCGTACCTGCCCGCACATTTCAACATCATCACCATCAACCAGCCCCGAGGCGAGTTTAAATCCCAGGATCAATAATTATATTTATTAAGTTTATCATTGGCTCAAAGATATGGATGCACAGAACTGTCATGATAAGCTACGTTATAATCCTCAGTATAATAACTACAGACGGTTTAAGACACATCAAGAACAAATCTGTCTAAATGAAGGTGTGCTAGTCGTAATCTGCCGGATTAGACCAAACACCGGAAGAAAAACTGCTAAATATCAAAACTTTCAAAGATCTAAATAACTGTGCAGAGCTTGTTTTTGTTCCTTTTCAAGTCCTGATTGTCAGGTGTTTGATTTAAACTTCAGGTGTTACTGTCCATTTAGCTTTTTACTGTGTGTCTAACTGTCCATGAAGCTCCTTCAGGTATCGTTGCAGAATCAAATAAAAGCAAAAACTAAAACAAGCCAAAATAAATCTTTAAAAAGACTTTGCATTTACTATTAATATATATATAAAACGAGTATATTTAAAAAATATATATATATATGATGACTCATTTTCTAACATAGACAGAAACAGGAAATGACAGTAGAAACAGAGTATGAGAGAGTGACACACTGTACGTCGTGCTCCAGCATCGTCGACGCCCTCATTACGTCCTTCTTATGAACTGGACCGATGTTAATGCCAGCGTACTGCAGGAACACAGAGACAGAGGTCAAAGGTCAGCTCCTCTGTGGTTTTCAGCTCCTGCTTCCTGTTGCTTTTCAGAACAAATGTCCTGGAACAAACATTAGCTAGACGGAAGTGTGTCACATATACAGTAGCTTTAATATCATTCAGTTTACAGCTACTGGAAACAGACAGACGGGTAGACAGACCGGTACTCACGGGGACTTTAGAGGTTCGGAGGAACTCGAGCAGAGCCTCCAGCGATCCCAGCGTGGACGCCTGGACGTAAACTCCTTTCTCCTCCAGTTTGATGGAGCTCAGAGTCTGTTTGAGCTCCCGCACCAGCTCATCCTGAAAACCAGCACCAGTCAGTCAACTGGGATTCTCACACAGCCAGTACAGTCTGCTTTAACAGTTTGTGAGCCAACGTTACCAACTGGAGTTAAGTAAAAGTGTGTGTGTTACCCTCAGCACAGGGATCTCGTCGTCCTTGTGAGCCACCAGCAGGGGGAGCCCCGCCAGCGCCTTCTCCAGGTCTTTACCCAGAATCTTCACACCCTGAGACGTCGACACCTCCTTGTGCTTCTCGTACTGGCTCTACACACATCAATCAATCAATCAATCAATCCACACAGCAGGCAGCTCATCAATACATCTCTCAGGGTGAAAGAGTAGATCACAAAACACATAACTAAATGTGAAACGTACTAATTGTCTAAAGTTGTTGTTTTAATGACAGAAAACGTTTCATATGTTGTTATCTGGATCAAAATCTGCATCAAAAGCTCCAAAAATGTAATGATGCAGCGTTTCGACCTGCAAAGCCCAATCAGACAATGTTATGTTATGTTACGTCTCAGCAGCCAGGTTCCTAAACCTGGTGGAAAGCCCGAAACCAGAAGAGTGGAAACTGTCAGAATCACATGATACAGTATGACTGCAACGTTCAGGTGTCCACATACTTTTGGCCAGATGTCACCAGGGGTCACGAGGGGAGTTTTGTGGGAAATTGCTGCTTTTATTTTGAAATAAACCGTTTACCTTGACTCTGAGCTCCTTTAGAGGGGGGGGCAGCAGCAACCCTCTGATCTGCGTTACGATTGGTCCTTCCACCCCTGCGACGATGATGGTCTCTCCCTCCCGCAGGCAACCATTAATCAGGATGACGTCTATCGTGGTTCCCATACCGGGCAGAGCTTTCACCTGAACACACAGACCACATCAGGTATATTCATCGAGACTGTGGAGGAAAACATCAGAGTCACAATCAGACAAAAATCAGACGCTTACCTCCATGACCTGAGCTCGCAGCTCGTCGCAGTGTGCTAGCCGGCGGGCTAACATGGTCTGGGTGAGCTCGACCAATAGGGCGATGAGGTTTCCCATCCCGTCGCCGCTGTGGGCCGAGGTCGGAACCAACGACACAAACGTGCGGGGGTCTTTATTCTCGTAGAACAAGGCGGCGTTAAGACCCTGAGGAACAAAAACAACGTATTGAAGGTCACACGTGGGGTTCCTCAAGGCTGCGTTTCGGGCCCATTATTGTTTATTTTGTACATAAATATATTCAGCACTTTCGGATACTGTGGAAAAAAAACCTTCATAAGAGTTGGTTTGATTTTAACAAACTGCCAATTTAAGAACGACTGAATTCATAATCTTTGGTAATCACATGACAAATTTATATTCGATGCTGAAAATTTGTCTAAAATGTAATTTTTGGGATTGATAACATAACTTGTGCTGGATGACATAAATTATGTCAAAGCAAAAATGTTAAATTGCAATGAGGTGAAAAATGAAGGATTTCTTAAATTAAACTTCTTTATACACCTGATATTGTTCACTTTATGTTCCACACAATATTAACTGTGGAAAAGGAGTGAAACTTCTCATCATGTGGCAAATTCACAAACAAACGATAAATAACGCTGAGATTGAACGATTTTTGGAGTGATTATGTCGGTGAAAAACTAAGGATCTATACACGTTAAATTGTTCACTTTTAGTTGGAAGGACGGGCTGATAAGTTTTGTGAAGTATAAAAAGTGTTTTTAAGAACCAACAAACCATCTGTTGATTCAATTAAAGGCTCTAAAATTGGTAGATTTTAAAAAGGCAAAAATAAATCTTTATCCAGAAGTTATTTAAATTGAGACAAAAACATTAATATGACTTGAGGTGAGTTATTTTGTTGGTTGAGGACTGATGTAAACAAATAATTGTTTTTAAATTGTATTTCAGTTAAACGCGTACACACCTGGCTGTTTCTATATTAATAATTTAATAAATGTCAGAGTGTTTGATCAGAATGGCATGTTGGCATTAGTGAGGCAGGAATACTGTAACTTTTAATAGGTTATTGTAATATTGTAATTTTCTTTGGAAAATATTGGGTTGTATTGATTTCTACTGTGTTGTTTTTTTTGCCTAAAAGTAGTTTTAGACTGAAAAACTAAACGTAAGCAAGTTTCAAGCGTCTGCCGTTTGATTTTCGTTCAGTTTGGAGCCGAACCGAAGCCGACGGGCGTCTGTAAGGTAGCGTGAGCAGGTGTCTTTGACGATGAGTGATGATGTAATGACGGCCACCTGCTGAGCAAACTCCACGATGACGGCCTTGGCTCTCTCGTCGAACTCGTCCTTTGTGTTCTTCTTCTGCTTCTTCAGCGTGGCCACGACGTCCGTCTCGGGACTCTTCTTCCAGTCGTACAGACGGTCGATCTGACGCCACAAAACAACACCGTCAGAATACAAGAAGAAGAAGAAGAAGAAGAGGACACACCTGATGACGAAGAGGTGACAGACCTTGTTGAGGGCGACGATGAAGGGACACTTCTTCTCCTTCAGCAGGTTGATGGACTCGAGCGTCTGAGGCTCCAGGCCGTGCATGATGTCCACCACCAGGATGGCGATGTCGCACAGAGAGCTGCCCCTGTTCCTCAGGTTACTGAACACACAGATAATTAATTAGTTAATCACTTCCTGGCTGCAGCGTCGCAGACGTGCAGATCTGCTGCTTTTCCTCTGAATGACTGTAAGAACTGTAATGTAAAGGCAACACTTTAAGACAGAAACTCGTTCACCCTAAGGACAAGATGCCCACACAGAAACAGAGCGATGTTGTCTACTCCATTCAGTGCAGTGAGGAAAAGCGCCGTGCGTTTGCATCTAAAAGCTACAAACCGCACATTTGAAGACAGCGAGGTGAAGATTCTGAGTAGAGAGAAGAGTTGGTTTGAACGGGGCGTCAAAGAAGCCATTTTTGTGAAAAAAGAAAACCCCTCTTTGAACAGAAATGGTGGTCTGAGATTCAATCTGCCCAAAGTTTACCACAGTGTGTTAACACCGTGGTCAAGCCGATCACATGCTAATCAGGCACTTAACAGTGATGAGGGAGGTGCAGCCAGAAAACAACAGGCCTGATTACTGATTACTGGGCCATCATGGAAACCATTAGGTCAGTTTCAGGTGAAACTAGCTAATCAACAGATACTCAGGTAGACTCCTCCCTGAGGGCGGGGCTTATGTAACACATTACCTTAAATTTCTAGTTCCCGTCCAATTTTTTCACAATTGAGAATGACTTCCGGATGGGAGCCGAAACGTCTTGTTTCTCAAAACAGTGTCCAGACGACTACGACTGAAACCTTTTCTACAACTGTAATGTTTGTTAATAACGTCGAGCTTTGGACACGACGACACGGTGAAGGCGTCGCTTTGGGCTCTGGGTCGTCGTGACGGCGTTTCTCACCGTTTTCACCAGTTTTCCAAACCGATCGATCGCTGGATCGACGGAGAAAAGAATCAGCAGATGGATCCAGAATGAAAAGCATCATCAGCTGCAGTCCGATACAAACCGGTTCAACATGAGCTCCAGCTCCACCAGCTGCAGCAGCAACATCCTGCTTTACATTAATGCACGAGGAATAATAACCTGATGATAGAATATATAACAGCACAGCAGCCACAGGGACGCTGCACTGATTACACTCAGACTTTTACTGCAGCAGAGTATTTTCACAGTGTGTGTTAGTACTTTTACTGCAGTACAGGACCCGAGTACTTCCTCCACCTCTGGACGCACTTACAGGACGACTACGGCCGATTCATTTAAAAAGATGAGTGATGGTTCTGACGGTCGTCGCGGTGTCTGCGTTACCTGAAGGACTCGTGTCCCGGTGTGTCGATGATCAGCATGCCGGGGATCTTCAGGTTGTCTTTGTCAAACTGCACAAACACAAACAGCCAAATTAACACCGAGCTAACACACGGCGCGTGTGTGTGTGTGTGTGTGTGTGTGTGTGTGTGTGTGTGTGTTTGTTGTCGTCGTACGTTTTTAACCATCCTGGTCTGATCCTCAATCGTCTCTTTCGGGACGTTTGTGGCTCCGATCTGCTGAGTGATTCCTCCGGCCTCCCCGTCCTGGACATGAGTGTGTCGCAGCTACACACACACACACACACACACACACACACACACAACACAGAAAACACACACACACACAGATGAAAGGGTTACTACAGGCCGTTACAGTCAGTAAACTTGTAGTAAGAAGCTAAACAGTGAACCAGTCTGTCCACAGGATAACAGGCAGTTAACTGGCTGTTAACAAGTTAGTAAACAGCCAGTTAACTGCAAGTAAACTGGAAACCAGTCAGTTAAGCGTAAACAGCCAGTAACAGTCAAGATACTGTACAGTAAGCCCTCGGGAAACAGTCAGTAAACGTCACCTTGTCGAGGATCTTGGTCTTGCCGGTGTCGACGTGTCCGAGCACACAGACCACCGGTGCCCTCAGCCGGTCCACGTCTGTGTTCTTCAGGTTCTCCGCTCGCCGTTTCTATGGAAACACACACAGCTGGTCAGTCGGAGACGGGGCGAGGGGGGGGGGGGCGAGCTCCCGCTCCTCCTGAGCTCCTCTCACCTCGATCCTCCTCTTGGCTCGGTCGTACAGCCGCTCCTCCTTCGTCCTGCCGTCGTCCTCGCTCTCGCTGCTGTCGTCCTCGCTCTCCTTCGCCGCCCTCCTCTTCCCCTGACTCGCCGCCGTCGCCTCCTTCTCCCCCTCCTCGTCGCTCTCCTCCTCGTCCTCCTCGTCTTCCTCCTCATCCTCCTCGTCCTCTTCGTCCTCTTCCTCGTCTTCCTCCTCCTCGTCTTCCTCGCTGCCTGTAGGCTGAGGCGGAGCAGTGGTCTCCTCCTTCACCTCGATGTGGACTTTCTTCAACTCTGAAACCAAGAAACGTTTTAATAAACCTGCCGACGGTTTACCTCGAGTACTTCTTTCTGAAACTACTGCCGACAGTTTACCTCGAGTACTCCTGAAACTACTGCTGACAGGTTTACCTCGAGTACTTCTTTCTGAAACTACTGCTGACAGTTTACCTCGAGTACTTCTGAAACTACTGCTGACAGTTTACCTCGAGTACTTCTTTCTGAAACTACTGCCGACAGTTTACCTCGAGTACTTCTTTCTGAAACTACTGCTGACGGTTTACCTCGAGTACTTCTTTCTGAAACTACTGCTGACAGTTTACCTCGAGTACTTCTGAAACTACTGCTGACAGTTTACCTCGAGTACTTCTTTCTGAAACTACTGCTGACAGTTTACCTCGAGTACTCCTGAAACTACTGCTGACAGTTTACCTCGAGTACTTCTTTCTGAAACTACTGCTGACAGTTTACCTCGAGTACTTCTCCTTTACAACAGAAACTGCAGAAGTCTGGTGATGTTTTGTATTTTTCGTAGTAACAAACGCCGTGAAAAGACCGAAACAAACAAACAAACAATGTCCACAGCTGATTAGTTTCCAGTAATCAACGTTAACTAGCAAGCCCAGTGCTTTATTTTGTTAATCAATGAATCCTTCAGTCTAGAAAATGTCCGAAAACCGTCTTCAGATGTCTGGTTTTAGTTCAATAACCCAAAGATTTACAGAGACGAGACGCCGGAAGCAGGAAAAAACTATTCCCCAATTATCACGTAATAGGCGAACGGTATTTTCACACTGCGCACCCCGACACTAACTTCATATCAGTCGTTCAAAGGCCGCACGAAGAACAGAACTGTGTTTTATTGTCTGTATGTGAACAATGTAAATGAACGTTTATGTCTTCCTTGTAAAAGAGACCATTTATCTCAAGAAACGCCATGGTTAAATCCAGATTAAACAAATAAAACTATAATCTATTAACTGCTCCAGCGCTATAAATGAGTGACGATGAAACACCTGCAGCCGCCTCACCTTTCTCCTCGTCAGTGGCGATGGCCTCCCAGTCGTCCACAGCAGCGTCCGGCTTCACCTCTGCACACAAAGAGAGGAAGAAGAAGAAGAAGTCGTCACCACGGTGAGAAACACAGAGTTTCCTCTGCCCTCCCTCCCTCCCTCCCGACTCCTCCTCCGCTCACCTGGCTCTGCCGCCGGCCTCTCGGCCTCCGTCTCCATGGCAACAGGCTCCGGGGTCTCCGACGTCGGCGACGTCACCTCTGACGTTTCTGGGACGGAGGGAGAAAAGAGTTTTGTTTGGTTTTTTTTTTTGTTTTGTTAAAGAACGAGTGAGTTTCAGTCGTTCAGCGATGAACGGGAGCTGCACCTTCAGGAGTCTGAGCGCTGGGCTTCTTCTTCCTCTTGTCTCCGTAAACCGGCTTCTTCTTTGGCATCGAGTCTTTGGATGGCACCTCCACACCTGCGCGGCACATTCACAGTTAGTTAACTACACGGTGCCAGACAGTAAGTAGGGGGAGATTCGGGACACACGGCGCGCTTTCGCGCCCGCTTGGCTCGCCGTCTTTAGACTAGCGTGAAGGCTCGCAGCCGGACCGAGTCCAGGTCCACCTCCAGTCAGGATCCAGCAAACGGACCAACCGCGGGACTTTACGATGGAAGACATGTTTAAAAATGAAAGCGCTGTCAGGAAAGAAACCCCTCTTGGAGTGGAACTAAATTTAGACCCAACTGCAGGCGTGAAAGTGACCTCTAAGCCTCCGCTACTCCTTTAACTGACTGATCACTGATTGGTCCTCCAGCCCGCCAGCGATGTGATTGGTGGACGGACTCTCACCCTGAGCCTGCAGCAACTTGAGCGTGGCCTCGGCCCGAGCTCGAGCCTCCCTCTGGGCTTTCGTCAGCAGCTTCCCCTCCTTCTTCAGGCGCTCCTTCCTCTCCTTCTCCTTCTGCTTCTTCTTCTCCTTACGCTCCTGCTCCAGACGCTCCTAACGGGGCGGACGCAGGGGGGGGGGGGGGTCAAAGGTCACGGAGGAGACGACACATGAGACGAAACAGAAGTGAAAGGAGGAGGTGTTTTACCTGCTCCTGCCTCTGCTTCTCCATCTCCTCCAGCCTCTGCAGCCGCTCCTCCTCTTCCCTCTTGGCTCGCTCCTCCTCCTGCAAACAACAACACCGTTATTCTCAGACGTCCAAGAGACTCCCATCGCAACTCCCATTACTGCGTTTCCCAGAATGCCCCACCTCCTTCATCTTGGCCAGAGCTTCCTGCATGGCCTTCACTGTGGCCTTGCTGGGTCCCTTCTTCTTCTCCTCCTTCTCTCCCTTCTTCTTCTTCTTGTCTTTCTTCTTCTTGTCGCCCTCGGCCTCCTCTGCAGAAAGACGCAGAAGAAGAAAAAAAAAAGCGTGAAAGACAGCAGCTTTAAGATTCATTGATTAACTCGAAGAAACGAGCCTGCGCTTACCCTCCGCTGCTGGCTCCGCCCCTTCCTGTTCCT
This sequence comes from Siniperca chuatsi, assembly GCF_020085105.1. NCBI lineage: Eukaryota > Metazoa > Chordata > Actinopteri > Centrarchiformes > Sinipercidae > Siniperca > Siniperca chuatsi. The sequence goes on along the minus strand of NC_058065.1, from coordinate 1,764,198 downwards.
CCATCACGTCTGCAGGCGGAGCCATCTCCTCTGTCGTCTTCTTCTCTGGCTCTTTCTTAGCCTCCACGCCGGCCTCCTTCTCCTTCTGCTTCATCCGCTTCAACCTCTCCTCCTCCTTCTTCTTCCTGTCCCTCTCCTTCTTCTCAGCCTTCTTCTGCGCCGCCGTCTTCAGCTTGAAGCCTCCTCCCTCCTCCTCCTCATCGTCCTCCTCCTCATCCTCGCTCTCCGCCTTCGCCGCCTTGCCTTTGTTCTTCTTCTTCTTGTCCCGCCTGGAGGCGAACTCCTCGTCGTCCTCCGACTTGTCGTCCTCCTTCCCTCCTCCTCCTCCTCCTCCTCACGCCTTCATCCTCATCTTTGTCCTCCTCTGCGTCCGACGCTGAAGGCTTTTTGCCTTTCTTGCCGTTTTTGGTCTTGAGGCGAGAACATGAGCCGCTGTCTTCGTCAGAGACAGAAGGAGGAGCAGCAGGAGGCGCCTGGAGACGGGGAGAGAAAAGGTTCAAACAGTACGGAGGCTCAGGAGGGACAAAAGGCTCGTTTTGTACGCTGCTCGCACTGACTTCATCACGTCGGCAGGGAAACCGACACTTTGTGCTTAAAAACTTTACTTTACTAATATAAACTGTCTACAATCGATTCCTCACCTTCTTGTCATCTTTCTGCTCTCCGTTCCTCTCTTCATCAACCCGAGCTTCACCTTCATCACCCTCCTCCTCCCCAGGGCTGCCTCCGCCCTTCTTTCCCTTCCTGGTCTTCTTCTTCTCTGGTTTAGGAGGCTCGACGCCCTCCACGTCCTCTGCGGCGTCTGATTTCTGCGGAGGGAAAGAGAGGCGGGTTGAATTCGTTTCCGCGCAGCTCGAGCAGCAAGACGCCGGCGCTTTCAGGGATCAGAGGCCAAATATCGGGATTTAAAACCAGATAGCGCCTGCGGACCAGAGAGAAACAGCACTAGCAGAGTTACTTCAATACGACTGAATGTAAGGAAAGTAACACTAGATTGTAAAAAAGGAGCCGAATGTGTTCTTGATTTGTCAACTCACCACGTGGTCTCTGAAATGTTATAATATTATAACATGCGACAGAGAACGTTTAATGACTAATCGCTCTGACGAGGATCTCGTTAGTTTTGTCAACGTAACCGAGCAACAATCACAGGAAAATGTAAACATAAATAAAGCAACGAACCTCCTGAGACGAGCTGCGCTGCTCTGGGATGAAAAAGTCAAACTTGCTTTTCTCTTCGGTTTCACGGTTAATTGCAAATGTATTCGAAAATATCTCAGCTCGCCATTTACGGAAATGTATTTCTTTACAGTTACATCTTTTACTAGCACGGTTTTTGTACGTGAACGTTATTTTTTTACAGATCGGAGATTTGTGAGCACGTGACTTTCTGTCTCTGTAGCCTTTTGCCGTCTTCGCACCTTTTTCCACGTGTTTGTGTATCGGGAAAGCCTCGCCGCTACTAAAGCACTCGAACAGAGCTAGAGAGAGAGAGCGTCGCTAGCCTCGGCCTTCATCAGCACACCCGTCTCTTCACTTCCTGCTGGCGGAGCCGATTAGTTACGGAGGAAAACACCGCTCAGGTGTGGTTACCTTTGCCTTTCCTCCCTGAGTCTCCAGAGACAACTCCTCCAGCTCCTTCAGGATGTCGTCCTCACTGCAGGAGGACAAACACAAGATCAGTAGGTGCGTTTCCATCCGGCTGTTTTTTACAAACCTCAAAACATCGCCACGTTTTTTCCCGCTTGGCTGAGGGAAATTTAACGCTAAAAGCAAAACAGAAACAGGCTGAGCGAATAAGTGACGACGAACATGAAGCAGCGACGAGGAGGCTGTAACCTTCCTCACATTAACACATCAAACAGAAACATGGTTTCCCTTCGCCTGAGCTTCCTCTGGAGCTCTTCTCACGGCGCCGTCCCGCTGCGTCCTCTTCTTCTTCTGCGACGCTTTAGCGGCAGGAGGATCGGCTCCACCAGCGGTCCGTCTTTAACGTCAGCGGACGGAAACGCAGATTCATTTTCCGTACATCCGGTTAAAGACGTGCGCTGTGTTTGGATGGAAACCAGGCTACAGAAGCTGAAGAGGAAGAGAAGAAGAAGAGGGGAAACAAAAGAAAGAGAGAAGAAGAGCAGCAGGCGCAGCGTCGTACTCAAAGTCGTCCTTTTTGGCTCCTTTCTTCTTCTTCTTCCCTTTCGGCTCCTTGGAGGCTCCGGCTCCTTCGATCTCCGCAGCCAGAGCGTCGATGTCGATGCCGTCGTCTTTGGCGCTGAAGTCAGATCAACAACAACAACAATCAATCAATCAATCAATCAATCAATCAATCCCTGAACTCAACGCCTGGTTATAACCTTTAAACTGTGAGTGGACACGCAGGTGAAGCGACGTTAGCGCAGTAAGCAGGCCTCTCTCTCTCTCTCTCTCTGTGTGTCAGAACAATACGAACACAAGAAAAGCTGCTGACTCGCCATTTTCCGCCACAGCCTTTTATTTCCCATCAGCCCTCTGACGCGCAGCCAGCACAGTCTGATCCGAGAGCAGCCGCTGCCTCTGACGCCCAGCGTCGCTCTTCTCCTGCACTTTAACAGATTTCCCCCGAAACGTTCGGCTAAACGCCGTTATTACTGGTTTGGTTTCTGTTCGTAGCTGAAAGTGTTTTTGCACCAATAATAAGAAGAAGAACAAAATAAGTTTAAAAAGACTTGTCCTTTCCATCCTGAAGATAATATAAATAACGTCTTTAGCCTCTTTCTATCAACGGCGTTGCTGCATGCACGTTAATGTAACACGGAGTTTACACGAAGATGTGAACAGATGAAACTGGTGTTTTAAAGACTTTGGACACTAATGTTTATCACAAACAGGAAGGCCACCACACATTACTGTCACACATATGTAATATATATATATATATATATATATATATATATATATATATATATATATCAGCTGGGAGGAAGTGCATTGAAAAAGTCACTTAAATAGAAATATTTGAGTTATCAAAAGCGAAAAAGTACTCGTAACCCAGAGAAACGACTCCATACAATAATATATCACATTGCTGGTGTATTATTCCTGAAGCATCAGCGTTTTACTGTTGCAGCCGCTGGTTTTAACGGCTCTATACACAGTTTAATCTATATATCATGTTTTATAAAGTGATCACATACTGGCTTTTTCTTGATCTGAAAATTTCTAAAGTTTCTCAAATGTAAATGTGCTTATTTACTTTTCAGTTCTTGGGTTGTAGCCACGTTATTTAAATACATTTCTCATTAAATCCAGGACATTACACTGCAAAAGGGTTTCCTCCCATCACGTCCAGGTTCTGGGAGACTTGCAGGACCATCTGTCCCCCTTTACTTGTAATGAGATGACTCAGGAGGAGCTCCTCAGGTGTGCGAGCGAACAGCGGCAGGTGAGCAAACACTCAGCATTACATCAGCCTTAGCTGCACACACATGAACGGGCTAACAACTAGCTTAGCTGCTCAAGTCCAGCCCCCTAGTTGTGGCTCGTGTTAGCATTTAGCAGCTAGCTTCCACACGTTAAAGTTCACGCTGTTAAAACACAGTTTTAGGGGCCGTTTTTCTGACTGTCAGGGTTCCTGAAACACAGTGCTCAAAGCTAACGCTAAGCTAGCTAGCTAGCTGACTAACTAGGCTGATTTCCCAAGCTAACAAACCCAGCACCGAAGCTGTGAACAAGCCCTTACAGGCTGGGCTTGGCCCAGGTGAGCCCGTGTCGACCCGCATGATTGTGTAATTCATCTTTTCAGGCTGTTTAAGTTAACACCTGCACACACACTTCCACTGACTCGTGGTTAGCATCTGCTAGCGCAACTAGCCGCTAAGCTAACAGTGAAACCAGCGGGCTAACGGGCCTTTTTTTGAGGCGCTAACGGGGCAGGAAAGTTCACCCCTGTCGGGTGTTAGTTTGGACAGGTGACGTGGGGAGCCAGGTGGTGTTTTCTCTACCTGTCCTCTCCGGATTTCTTCTGTTTCTTCCCCATCCTGCCGCTGCGGTTCTCCGGGTCTCCGGTTCTCTCTCCGGTGGTCGACACACACGACTGCGCGCATCAGACAAAGATCGCCTATTTACTGCCACAGAGGAGAGGACTCACTCCGCCGCTTTCCCCTCACCGTCCGATCTGTGAACGCGCTGTCGTTTCCATAGAAACGGAGTACGTGCAAACCGTTATTTATTGTCCAGAAATTTAGAAAATGTAAAACAACATTATAATAAACGTACATAAATATTATATTATATTATACAAAGCAATTCAAATTAAATATATAAAAATAAACATATCTGAATAAATTGCGTACACGTTAATGTAAGTATGTAAAATCTCAAATAATTTGTCACTTTATTTATTAAAAATGTTATATATATATAAATATAAAATATATCAGTGGGATTGAATATAAATACATTTGTAATAAAAGTCCAGATTTCACCAACATGCCGAGAATCAGCATTTGGTTCCAGGAGATATTAGCAGAGTGGCACCTCTTCCTTTTCCTGTCTTCTCCAGCAGCACGCATGGCTAGAATCGGGAGCAGTGCGCATGCGTCCTGCGACATGACCTGTCTGAGGTTAGTCATGATCTTTTTGACCCACAAATGATCAATAATAAGAGATTCGGCTACATAGATTAATACAGATTTCACTTGTCACAGCTCGGATACCTTTATTTTGAAAGGTCAATGCTGTAGAAGTTTTTGGGGAGTCTGACTTATTGATAATTTAAACATTTTTACCCATTTCCACTGTAAATATGCACGAGGAAACAATAGCTGCTGTGATACAGGAGCTCATTTTACTTCCTCACGTGTCATAAAATGCTTCCTGCACGTCAGTGAAGAGTAAAATGGAGGAAAAAAACATGAACAATAAAGACTTAAAAACTACAAATTGTCTGCGAGAGTAAACAGGTATATTTATTCACAATTTCTGTCTATATGACCTTCATCGGGTATTTCTATTTCTCACTTTTATTCATTTGTTCTTCCATGTGACGCACAAGTTTATGACTTGCAGGAGTTCCCGTCACCATGGCAGCAGCAGGATGTCAGTTAAACAGCTGATTGATTTTCTGTCGATCAGCTAATCGATTAATTAGCTGATCGTAGCAGCTGCAGTTGTAAATATGACTGATGTAAACGTCCCAGAACAGATGATCAGGATGCTGTTTGCTCTGCCGGCCTCTGGGGGGCGCTGGGACTTTTTAAATGACGCACTGAGTCTCTGTGAGCGTCACTAGGGGGCGCAGTAGCGTGGACGGATCGACGGATCGCCCTCCGCACAAGCGGCCGAGTTGTTTCAGCCCGTCACAGACAGCACGGCGTCACACAGGCTGCGCAGCCTGTTCTGCAGCTCGCCGCTCTCGGCCCGCAGCAGCGCGGTGACAGCTGCGGCCGCCCGCTGCCGACAAAACCTCTCCCCGACCAGCACGCCGCCCAGCTCGCCGCTCAGCCGCCGGGGCAGCCAGTCTGCAGCGACGTCCAGCTCGCAGCTCTCGATCACGCCGTTCTTTACCTCCATGCGCAGCCGGGCGGCGCTGCGAGCAGACGGCCGGCCGTCCGTCAGGTCCAGGAGGGTTTGGACGCTGAATTTAGGCGTCTTACCGAACGTCCACTCCCAGCCACGCAGCTCCGCCGCCGTCCTGCCGAGACCAGGAAATGCAGACTCATCGGCGGGGTTGACGAGGGTCGGTGCAGCGCTGAGGCTGAACTCTGAGGGTCCGAATGAAAAGCACATTTAAATTAGAAGACCAGGTAACAGACCGTCAGTGATGTCACAGCGTACCGACACACCCTGCGGTACACTGTGACATCACTGCAGCGAGGCGACACGTTAAACCAGCAAATACATACAGTTATATGTTTTTTATTTAGTTGATTAAATAAAAGAAATACAGATCAAGTCTTTATTGTCTAACGACAGACGGAAATGAGATTTATGTTTTTGTTTCCCTCAAGTCGTGATGACATCACCCTCCAGCAGGAGCCTGATTGGCTGCCGCTCTGCCTCGATTAGTGGCAGCAGCGAGCAACACTCGCTCTCCCACGTTATTCCCTCAATGAATCATTTACCTGCATTGTACTGGTGCGCCAGGGCGTCCAGCAGCTCCTCCCACTGCAGCGAGGGGGCGTGGTCCAGCAGGTTGGCGACGGGTGAGGGGACGCTGGGCGTGGCGTTGCTGTGGATGCCGGGGCAAGAGGGGCGGAGCACGGCGGCGAGGGCGGAGCGGTCAGCGGAGTGCAGCAGGGTGCAGTGATGGTAGGACGACTTCCTGCTCAGTCTGGACGCACTGCCTGGAAACAAACAACAGCTTACAGAGCGCCAACATCTTATCTGAAGTTCCTGCTGCAGTGCACTCTGGGACTTGGAGTTGACTTCTCTCCTCAGAATAATCTAAATAACTGGACCGCCCCGCCCCGCCCCCCCTCCCTACCTGAGATCTTGTAGCGTCCGTTGAGTAGAATGTCGAATCTGTCGGTGGCCTGGACGTCCAGTCCCGGCCGGAGCCGCCTCAGAGCCTCTGTGACGACCTTCAGGTTCCTCTGCCGGTCGTACGCCTTCTTAGAGGCGAAGAAGGTCAGGTTGAGGTTCCCGAGGTCGTGGAAGACGGTCCCGCCGCCGCTCCGCCTGCGGGCCAGGGGGATCCCCGCCCTCCTCATGGCCGGCAGGTCGCACTCGGCCCAGGGGTTCTGGTGGCGCCCGATGACCACGGCCGGCCGGTTCCTCCACAGCAGCAGGACTCTGCGCTGCTGCAGGTCCACGTTGGCGTCGATCCAGTCCTCCAGGGCAAGGTTCTGGTACACATCGGTGGATTGGGAGCGTAGGACCAGCCCCGCCCCGCTGCTGGAGCTGGTCCGAGCTGGCGGGCTGCCGGTTTGACGCCTGCAAACACCTGAGCGGCGTCCTAACAGAGGCAACGTCCTCCTGATGTGCGACATCGCGGCGCTTCCTTCAAACGGCCTTCGTCACCTCCACCTGCCGGAAACATCTGTAACGTGAAAGGAAGCGAGTCAGTCCAGCCGCGGCAACGTGACACCGAGGTTAAGTTGTAAAACTAAATAGTTTGCGTCTTTTATTGAGCAGTTTATAGTTTATTTAAGTTAAATAAACTGCTGTTTTTCTTCAGATGTTCAGTAACTTTGTGTAATTTGGTTTAACCCTTAAAAACAGAGAATCTTTTCACTTTTGGATTTTCATCCCATGAAATCATGGAAATTACAGATTTTCTGGATGACTAAATGACCAAAAAACAAGACATTTACTGGCTTTTTTTACTGTTTTGTGGCATTTTATAGACAAACCGATCATTAAAAGTGTCTGCTAATGAAAATAACCGTTAGTTACAGCCCTGAATATGGGACTAACGTTAGGGGGGATAACAGAGACAGTTTAGTTGAGTTTATAATCATCAGGGTTTCCTTGGAGTAACAGCGAGTCAGTAGATAAACATTAATTATTGTTTTATTTCCACAAACTGTCCGTTTAAGTTACTGCGCGCCTGTAACGTTACACATGTTCATGCTAAGAAGCTAACAGTTAACAGCCCCATGTACGGGTTTACAGTTACATATCGATTAGCGTTCATTTCGAGGAATAAAACAAATAAAACTTACTGAATCACTTTGTTTTTATAAAAGTACCTGAGATCTCCTGTGTGACGACACTGACCCATCCTTCTCATGACGTCCTTGACGCTAGCAAAACCGCTAGCTTTAGCATTAGCTCTGGCGCCGCCGTAAATCCTGCTGTTGTCGCTGAAAACTAAATCCAAACTTTAATTTATTACATTTTAACAAACAGTTTGACAGATTATTATTATTATTATTATTATTATTAAAATAGAGAACGGTTGGTCTCGTGCTGACCTGAAGCGACTGGGGGGCGCGAGCGCACCGGCGTCAAAAACAACTTCCGTTCCCGACCTTCAGAATAAAAGCGACTTACATGTGGTGAGTTTTTAAGGCGTCGATGTTTTTACATTTGGCTGTTGTTTTTAGGCTGCAAAATATAAATCAAGATTTAGTATCTGTGCAACAGATTTATATTACAGCCAAGCGGAGATTTACAGAAAATATCATTCAGTAGTTACAGCACTTTTTAAAATGTAATATGTTGCGGGAAGAAAAAATTGCTAAAAAAAAAAAAAAAAAAAAAAAATATATATATATATATATATATATATATATATACTATTCAATACAAGATGGAACATTTTTAAATATATGTCTAAATAAAAAAATATTATTTTGTGTATTTTTTAATTGTGTATTATATCTATTTTATATTATTATTATTGTTCTTCCCTTTTATTCTGAAAGGTAATATCGCTTGAAACTGACATATTTCCGGTATGAGTGTGTGTAGCTTGACTCTTGGCTCCGACCTCGGTCCCACACAGTTAAGGCGCCGTGCTGTGCCGCGACGCCTGACAAAGGTTCCGACCGCACGGAAAATTTGCTTTATCGAACAATTAATTCGCAAACAATCAGGCGGGACAGTGACCGTTTTATTGGCATATCAGAGATGTGTTATATGTCTGGGTAGAAAACAAAAGACAAAACTTATATAAATAAATAAAACTTTAGAATAAAACACACGTGTATAAAAAAATATAAATACAAATATGATTGGTATTTAATTTACATTAAAGGACTTCAGACTTCAGTCAGGCGCCATTAATTTGTAAAATCTTATAGATCTTAACATCTTTGCAATTTATAAATTCATAAATTCAGGATTTTCCGACTGAAGGCAACAAAACACAAAAAAGTTAAAAAAATCAGTTTTATGTTAAGTTTTGGATGATCAGGTGATTATAAAATACACACTCATGCTAACTTTGTTTTAATTCTTAAAAAAACAGCCTTACTGATTTTAAAAAAACAACAATATTATGTCACAATTAACAGTTTATTTAGATGATTGTGTTTGTATTTAATTTAAACTCATTTTTGGATTGTAATTGTTTTACATTTTCATTTCTATTTCTTTGTTTGAGCTTCTGTCTCACCGGCCTCGGAAATCATCATCACGAGGAAGAAGCAGAGAGCCTGAAGAGTCGACCAGAGAGAGGAAGAACATGTGACCACATCCTGACAACACACACACACACACACACACACACACACACAGAGTCAGTCGGTCGGAGTCGATGTTTCAGGTGAGGACTTATTTTAGATTTGATTTCAAACTAAATGTTAGATTAGTGCTGTTACTTTAATTCACTGTTTGTGCTTTTATTCACCAGCTACGACGCCATATATCCTTTACATACACTGTTATTATACAAGTTGTGTTATTATACAAGTTACTACAAGTTTTATGGTTTAAGTGATGACTATGTTACAGACAGGTTAAAGAGTAAATTACAAAAATCTACCATTGTTTTATATCAATATATATATATATATATATATATATATATAAAATAATCCTATTTGTTTCCTCTAAAAATCTGAAAATATCAGTGAAGTTTTTATCTGCTTGTTAACTATTTCTGAAAATAACTGGGATAAAAAGAGAATACACTGTGCGATATAATATATTTAGATTTGAATGTGAAGTTAAGTCTAAAACTCAGCAAAGTGACTTTAAGAAAAGTTGCGTTTCAATCGTCTGAGGGTGTAAGTTCTTATAAGTGTCCTGTTATCACACGTTCACACTTAGTCATACAGAGATGTACAGCTGCTCTGTGGTTTGTATGCAGTCGCTAATAAAAGACACCCGTTTCTATGTTAAGTTGAACGCTGCAACCCAGAGACACCAGCTGAAACACAGCAACATCCAGACAAATTCACAGGTAAAAAGTCAAACATGGAAGCCAAGGAAATGCTTTCTAGGTTGCAGTTTCCTGTAAGATGTCGTCCAGCGGGCTTCCAGCTGTGATTCGCTCGCTGTCAGTGAACCTCTTCCTCTCTGTCGTTCTGCAGATCGTCAGATTCGCACGAAGACGCCTTCCAGATAACACGCAAGCTGCCGCGCGCGCACGCAATCATGCGCACGAACACACGCGCACTCGGTGTTAGCAGGTGTGTGCGCGCGTGACGTCATGTCTGACTTGTGGCCATCTTCCTCGTCTCCTCCTCCTCCTCCTCCTCCCATCATTCATCACTCGCCTCTGTCCCAGTCATCTCCTTTCATCTCTTCGCCTCCTCCCCTCTCCTCCCCCTCGTCACCCAGGAGCCATGGAAACCCTCATGCCAAGGTTTACTCACTCAGTTATTTATTTACGTATTTATGCACGTACTTAATTATTTAACCTATTCACACCTTTACGTTTCTAATCACTTCTTTCACTTACTAACGTACTAACTTACCTATTTACGCACTTTTACTTAATTACTTATTTTCACACTTATTTGAGAACTTTATTTACTTATGTATGCATTTCCTCCTCCTCAGGTAACCTCCCCTCACCTGTGTCAGCTCCAGGTAACCTCCCCTCACCTCCAGCCTCAAGTGACCTCCCCTCACCTCCCACATGTTACCTCCGCTCACTTTCGTCTTTCCCAGGTAACCTCCCCTCACCACGCCCCTCACCCCAGGTAACCTCCCCTCATCACTCCCCTCACTCCCAGGTAACCTCCCCTCATCTCCAGGTAACCTCCCCTCATCACTCCCCTCACCCCCAGGTAACCTCCCCTTATCACGCCCCTCACCCCCAGGTAACCTCCACTCATCACTCCCCTCACTCCCAGGTAACCTCCCCTCATCTCCAGGTAACCTCCCCTCATCACGCCCCTCACCCCCAGGTAACCTCCCCTCACCCCAGGTAACCTCCCTCATCACGCCCTTCACCCCCAGGTAACCTCCACTCACCACCAAGTAACCTCCCCTCATCACGCCCCTCACCCCCAGGTAACCTCCCCTCACCCCCAGGTAACCTCCCTTCATCACGCCCCTCACCCCAGGTAACCTCCCCTCACCCCCAGGTAACCTCCCCTTATCATGCCCCTCACCCCCAGGTAACCTCCACTCACCCCCAGGTAACCTCCCCTCATCACGCCCCTCACCCCCAGGTAACCTCCACTCACCACCAAGTAACCTCCCCTCATCACGCCCCTCACCCCCAGGTAACCTCCCCTCACCCCCAGGTAACCTCCCTTCATCACGCCCCTCACCCCCAAGTAACCTCCACTCACCACCAAGTAACCTCCCCTCATTCACCCTCACCCCCAAGTAACCTCCCCTCATTCGCCCCTCACCCCAGGTAACCTCCCCTCACCCCCAGGTAACCTCCCCTCATCCCCAGGTAACCTCCCCTCATTCGCCCTTCACCCCCAGGTAACCTCCCCTCACCCCCAGTTAACCTCCCCTCATCCCCAGGTAACCTCCCCTCATTACGCCCTTCACCCCCAGGTAACCTCCCCTCATCCCCAGGTAACCTCCCCGCCCCTCATTAACCTCCCCTCATCACGCCCCTCACCTCCAGGTAACCTCCCCTCATCACGCCCCTCACCTCCAGGTAACCTCCCCTCACCCCCAGGTAACCTCCTCATCCCCCCCTCACCTCCAGGTAACCTCCTCATGCCCCTCACCTCCAGGTAACCTCCCCTCATCCCCAGGTAACCTCCCCTCATCACGCCCCTCACCTACAGGTAACCTCCCCTCATTACGCCCCTCACCCCCAGGTAACCTCCCCTCAACCCCAGGTAACCTCCCCTTATCACGCCCCTCACCCCCAGGTAAACTCTCCTCATTATGACCCTCACCCCCAGGTAAACTCCCCCCACCTCCTCTCCCCGCCCCAGCACCACCTCTACAACCAAAATCATGATCCAGGTTTAGATAATCCAAATTGGAGCAGATCTGAACCAGCTTCTGAACTTTCCTACCTGCTCAAGAGCTACAGTTACTCCTACCAGGTAAGATAGTCGTCTTTTCTATTCCATCAAAAAACCAAACCAGAAATGCCGCTGATTATGGTCCCAACATTATTATCTGTCTGTATCTGATCTGAAACAGAACCAGACCACAGCCCACCTGGATCCCCATCTCCAGAACCAGTTCAGTAATGATGTGACTGACCACAGAGATGAACTGGAGAACACATACAGACTGCCCTGTAACACTCACACACTCCTTGACAGTGGCGTGTACGAACAGGGTGACAGGCCTGGTCCAGTTCAGAACACCTGGAGGCCTCTGGGGCCAACTCTGTCCCAGCTGCAGGGCTCTCCTCTGGGCTCCATGTCTGGAGAAGTCGCCCTGGGGAGATGGAGCTCTGTGGAGTTCAGCTCATCATCTGCTGAAGACTACTCCAGCACCCAGTTTTTCCACGACAGCTGCCATGACAACAACGCCCCCCAGCCATTCTGTAGCCCCACCACCCCTGGTCCGAGTCCTCATTACCCACAAACCCCAACTATCTCCAGCCCCGGCCCTCAAATGCATCCCAGGGAAGAGAGACCGGATTTTCACGCACAAGCATCCAGACAGCTGAACAGAAATAAAACCCTCAGCTGCTGTCTACACGAGTCTGACGGCTACCCTATGATCTCTGACCCCGGTCAGCACCACCCGCATCAGACAAGCCGACACCTCCTCCAGAGCCAAAGTGAGCTGAACCAGGACCAGACGGGCCTCCTCGACGCCGCTGGGATCTCGGAGAGCCGTTTCTCTCCACAGGGAAGAGGCCGGGACGTCAGCGGCGCTGCCCAGCCTCCGGGCCTCCTTGCTGGGCTGAGCTGGAGAGAGGAGTGCGGAGGAGGAAGAAGAAGAGGACGAGGAGGAGTAAGAAGAGGAGGAGATAGTGAACCGAACTGGACCTGGGTGTGTTTGATATACAAAACATACACAAAGTTATTAGCAGTTAGTTTTTTAGCAGTTGTAATCCTAATTGTAATCATGTTAATTTGAAAATGAGTAAATAAGTAAAAACGTGAGGGAACACATGAAGAAGTAGGTCCGTACAGTAAGTAAGTGCATAAATAAGTAAATAAGTACCAAATTAAATGTTTCAGCAAACAAAACATTACATTGTACTATCAGTATTTATTCTTAAGTTTTATTTTTCCTTAATTTAAATCTTTTCTGTCCATTTTCAGATTAAACGGCCGCAACCTGAGAACAGCACCGAGACTCTCGACAGCAGGTAACCTGAATGAAGGCTCAGCGTGTTCGGCGTTACAAACGGTAACGTGTTTTATACGCTCAACATTTCGCTTTGGTGCGTTCTAGGCTGCTGTGTACGGTGTGCAACCGGGACTTCAGGAGTCTGCCGGCGTTGAACGGACACATGCGCTCGCACAGCGGCTCCAGATCAGCTGCGTGGCTGAAAAAGGTCCACACACACACACAAAAAACCCTTGTTTTGTCGCTTTGGAGGCCATTGAACCGACTTACGATGATTCCCTAGAGACTTGACAACATAACATGCCAGAAACCAGTTAGCCTTAACCATAAGATTTAGTGGTTTACCTTGAGGGGACCAGCTGAGCGGCCAAAGTCTGCCCCTTGTGGTAACAGTGCAAGGTGACCGCGAGCGTCTGTTCAATGTCTTTTTGTTCTGCAGGGTGAGCGCTCCTCCCCGCCGGTCTCCATGGTGATGCCCGTCTCCGTGCCCGTCCAATCCAGAGGCACGACCAAGGCGTGCAAGGGGGGACAGAGGAGAAGCAGTCGTCTCTCTCCAGCCACCGGAGGCGCTGCGCTCTACCGCAGCCTGCTACGCCAAGAGGAAGAGGAAGGGGTTGCTAGGGGCGACGGCGCAGCAAGCGGTGGACGTGATGATGAGGAAGCTGTGGTTGTCGGGGGTGACAGCGGTGTACATTACACCCCCCCGCCCATGCTGTGTCCCCTCAGGGCGGGGCCTGGGTTGTACTGCTCCCTCGCCACCGGGAGGCAGCAGAGGGTGCAGACTGTGCAGCTTCACGCCACACACAGTAAGTCAACGCATCATCAAAACAAACCTGCGAGCGCCACCTAGAGGCTGCAGTGTTTGTACGAACGCAAAGGTTGTGAACTTACTGACCATTTAGTCTCACCGGAAGTGGAGATAAACATTTAAAGTTCGTCCTGAGGACGGCGCTAGAGGAACGATCATAAGTTTATTAAAATCTAAAGGGCTCATCCTCTGGCGAGCAGGAGTTTTTAATAGCTGTACCATTTAAATGCAAACCTCGTCAATCATTTTATTATTTCTTACTAAAATGAAATGTCAGTACGGAAATAACAGAAATGTTCGGGGTAATTTAGAAACCGTGGGCCTCATTCATGAAACTTTAGACATGAACTAGGAACAAATTAGGAACTTGGATCCGTCGATGTTTTCAATACATTTCTCATATTCAGTTTTTATGAACAAATTTAAAGATAAAAAATAAGAAAACATTTGTGTTTATGGGTTTCTGTTAAGAAAAACGATCAGCGATTGATATATATCGTTATCGCTTTGGGTTTTTTCGGCCTAAAAGATCCAGAATTGGCTCTAAAGTTTTCAATAATTATTCCCGTTAAACGTTTTAGCCTCCACACCATTTTATATTCACGTGAACTGAGCAATATGCGACTTTAATTAAACAGTTAAACAGTTCCGTCTGCTGATTGGATAACAGCCGGGACGTGATGTTAAAATTTGTGTGTCTCTGATTGGCAGATGGACTCGGTGATCTCGTTGCCGTGGAGACAGCCTCTCCTCCTCCTGGAACACTAACGACAGGAATCAATGAGCCGTACGTAAAATTTTACGTAAAATTTTAACAAATCATGCTGATTTTTTCGCAGTGATGTCACAGTCTTATCACCTGTTCACACTGAGCTGTCAATCACAGGCGGATCAATGTGGGGCGGGGCTTCCAGGCTGACATCCCACCTCTGCGGGGCCGAAAATATGCCCACTCCGACTCCCACAATGCACTGCTGCTGTGGGCGCCGTGGGACGAGCTGGGGCGTCCCATCAATCAGCAGAGAGGTAGACGCACACGCACAAATGTTCTCATTGATATAATCATGACCATCACTGGATGATTTATTGATTGACACATTGTTCGCCCAGTTGAAGCTCTGTTGGCGATGGCTCGCTGCAGCGTGGTGCCAGGGGGCGGAGCCAGCCCAGAGTCGGCCCTCCGCGTCCTATTGGAGTGCAGAGGAGACTTCCTGGTAAAATCTCACTGGAGTGTTTGCGTGTTTAATCAGCCATTTTGTGATGATCCACATTCAGATCTCTATTTACCAATTAACTAAAGGTAACAAATCTAATCCAGCACACCTGACAGACTACACAGAGCCAGGCTAGCTGTTTCCCTCTGCTTCCAGTCTTTATGCTAAGCTAGGCTAAACACTTCCTGACTCCACACTGATGTCCATCTGAACATACGGCATCACTCTCAGAAAAACAGGGAGTATTTCCCAAAACGTTTAACTGCTCCTTTGAGAATCGGCGTTAAATCCAGCGTTGCGAATCTGTTTGTCACCACGCGACGAGCAGATTAGCCCGTTAGCTCGGGATAGCATTCTCAAAAGCTGATGTGACATAAGCTTTCTGTTTCTGTCCGTAGAGCGTCTGAGCTTCCCGTTTGCTTTTACTTCTCCAAATCAAAACGCGAAGGTCAGTTTGTGTTTTTGTCCTCCAGCTGACGGTGGAGAAGCTGCTGTCATCTCCGGAAACCTCCACCAGCAGCCGCGCCGCTCAGCCGCATCCAGGTATATCTGCTATTTTATCCCAGCAACACGTGTGTGTGTGTGTGTGTGTTTCATGATACACAGACACAAGTAAGAGTGTACTAATGTATTTTGTATTAAATATATCTTGTAGGCGTCAGCTGGAGCGCAGAGGAGCGGAGGTTGCTGGTTAAATCGCTGCAGCTCCACCACAAAGACTTCAGCAGAATCCAGAAAGCCGTGAGTTTCAACTTCCGTCCGAACGTCGGCGCCGCGTGCTTCGCTTTGTGTGGTGTGTAATTTGTCGCTGTGTGCGTTCAGGTTCGGACGAAGTCCCTGTCTCAGTGCGTGGAGTTTTATTATCTGTGGAAGAAGCAGCTGAGTCTGAGCACGAGGACCCCGGCTGGGCTGACCGTCACGCTGCCCGACACAAACGTAAGAGGCTGTTGGTGTCTATCGAGGCTTTGAGTGGGCTACTGTCCTCTGTTAGGTCGAGGGTTTGTTTAGGGGAGAGATTCACCGTTTGTATTGTGAAAAATGTGGTTAATTAATTAAAATAATGCATAATGTCATCTCGGCAGCTTAAGAGTTATGACTCCTGAGTTCTGCTCGCAGAGTTCGAACCGGTGCTCATTTCGTCAACGAAAACTATGATGACGAAATGTTCGTTGGCGACCATTTTTTTTCAAAAACTAGAACTATGACTTTTTTTATTACTATAAAAACTAAACGATAACGTGAAAGATGGACAAATGAACGAATTACTGTTTTAATGCAAAGTTTTATTGAATGAGCTGCAGAATCGCACGCTGTAGCTCCTGATTGGTCCAACAGTTTCCTGCAGCAGCCAATAATATCTCTTGTTCAGAGGTGGATTTATCTGTTTGACCTGTTGCCGTTAACAAGAAGCCTCTTCCATTCTGTAACGTTCTGTCTCCGTCAGTAATGTTATCTGATTATTCATAGACTGAATTAATCTGCAGTCCGCTGAGAGTTCGACAGGAAGCAGCAACAAACAGCTGAGACAAACGTAACTGACGTAACTTCATCAGGTGCTGCGGACGTGACGTTAACGTTACTTTCAGTCGGCCATCTTTCCTGTCGTCGTCAGGTTCAGTTCCAGGATTAATGTCGACAGTCAAACATCTAAATCTCCCTCTGGACGCTCATTAAAGAAGCATCACTACGTTGACGTCGCACTAAAAAGCGACACCTGTAACCACGGTGGCAAAACAAAGATGGCGGCAGCTGTAAGACTCAAATGCTTAGAATTAAAACTTTTTTTTTTTTGCCAAAAACTGGACTGAAATATATATCCTTGAACTCCCAAGAATGCGAGTTCAAGGATTCAGGATCAAGTCAAGTCTTTATTTTCGTAAAGCAAACGGAAACAATGCGTTGGTGTCTGTGAGCTCCAGCAGAGTCGGCTGCTCGCCGTTTCAGGTCAGAAACTTCTTCCCTCCGTGTGAAGACAAATGAAACTAAAAGGCTGAATGAATAAAAACCACTGAAACCAAATTCTTGTTATCACTCCACACACACACTGACGCGCAAAGTACGCACTCCGAAACACACACAGGACACACACTTCCTGTCAGAGCCGTCACGTTTCTGAACAAACTGTGACTTGACATTTAAAATAGTGTGTGTGTGTGTGTGTGTGTGTGTGTGTGTGGTCAGGCCTCGTGAGTCAACTTAAATTTTCCATCAGTGTCGTTTCGATTCATCTTTATTTTGAACGTCATTTAGACGTCGATCAGTCTGATCCACTTTAAATGAAAACAGCTGACTCATCTGGAGACTTCTTTGATCCAGGTTACCGAGTCTGAGTCACAGGTATTGATTGATATTTCTCACGCTGTGTGGCCAGAGGTATCGACCTCTACCTGTGCGCTCCTGTACGTAGTTTTAAGTCCCGTATCGAGTCCCAGGACGAGACCAACGAGTCCCAAGGCAAGCCCCGGGTTCAGCCCGACAAGCCACAAGTCAGGTCCCGCATCAGGTCTTGAATCAAGACCAACAAGTATTATAAAAGGGTCCCAGGACGAGACCAACGAGACCCAAATCAGGTCCCGAGACGAGACAAACAAGACCAAAATCAGGTCCCGAGACGAGACCAACAAGACCAAAATCAGGTCCCGAGACGAGACAAACAAGACCAAAATCAGGTCCCGAGACGAGAGTCCCAAATCAGGTCCCGAGACGAGACAAACAAGATCAAAATCAGGTCCCGAGACGAGACCAACAAGACCAAAATCAGGTCCCGAGACGAGACCAACGAGTCCCAGGTCAATATTTTGAGGTTTACGAGGCGTTTTTGTTCCAGAGATTTCAGTAACTGAATAATTGACGAGTCACTGGTTAATTGATCAAGGTTATGATGTGTTTTTGTCATTTTGGTGATTTTAAAAAACCCTTTTCATCTCTGTGTTTCTTCAGGGTCAAAGGTCGTCAAGATCTCACGCCGCGTCATGAACCACCGCACCGCCAGCTGCTGGAGACACACACTACTTGCAGACACACACACACGCACGAAATTAATGTAAATTTCGTTGTTAAGGCTTAAACGGCAAAACCTGTGATGCGTTTAGTGTTTAAATCCTCGCGGCGGTTCACTCCAATAACGCTTAAATGCTTCACGTCATCATCGCACGTTATCTATTTATTTCCAGCCTGCTTCTCTGGTGTCACAAGTCGTTGTATCGATGAAAAATATCTTCAGACGAGCTGAACATTAAAGGAAAAACATTTGTCTCCATCCAGTCGTGTGTTTCTTTCCTCTTCCTGGTTGAATGTCCAATCATAGACGCCGATGTATGTAATGTTTGTAAACACAGTCCTACAGTATATTTTCATTTATGATCAGTTAACAAACACATGAAATGAAATCAATGCCACTTAAAGTCTTTATAGCATTTCCGTTTCTTGTTGCAAAGCATCATGTTTGCTGTGTTTTCTGGTCAGAGAGCAGCTCTGGAGTTTTAGTTTCCAGCTCAGGTATGTTGAGATATTGTTTTTCCTTCTTCTTAATCCTCTCTGTCCTCGTTTCTCCCTCTGGCCTCAGAGCTGGACACAGTTTCACTTATTAATACCTTGAAAAAAAACTTGAAAAAAAGAAGACGGACAAGAAAAGCAAACACGAGACGCCGCCGGGCTTTCTGTCCGTCTGCGGCTCTTTACAGTAACTTCAGTCGCTGTCATCATTTTAGGGAAATTAGTGGTTTGTTTTTTTAATTTTCTCAAATTACTCACACTACATGGCCAGAAGTACGCCCCCTGCTGCGGGGGGTTCGCTCCCATTCAGACTCCAGAGCATCAGTGAGGTCCAGCACTGACGCTGGTGATCTGGTCTGGATCACAGTCGGCGCTCCGGTTCATCCCAAAGGTGCTGGATGGAGTCCAGGTCAAGTTCCTCCACGCCAAACTGGGAAAACCATTTCTTTATGGCGCTGCTTTACGGGGACACTGTCATGTTGAAACAGGAAAGAACACAAACTTGGAATAATATTGTCTAAAATATCATTATATGCTGAAGCATTGTGATTTCCCATTATTGGAAGTAAGGGGCCAAGAATAAACTACCCAAAAAGCCCCAGACCAGGACAGTGGCGTCCACATACTTTTGGCCATAGAGCATACTTGATATTATACGGTCATCTGTTTTTACAAACTGAATCCTGTTTGTATTTTTAGCAGGATAATGTAAAAAAAAAAAACATGTTGACAGATTTCCCTAAAATGTAAAGAAAACTTAATGGAGTCTGGTGGGAAGACGCCTGTTTCCACAGTGTATCCCACCCACCTTCTGTGCAGCTGTTCCAGCTGTAGTGCTGGTTGCCAGGTTCGGTCTGTGAGCACAGGGTTGCGTTGTACCAAACCTGGCAACCTCACTGTGATGACAAGAAAAACAACAACACATAACTCGCCCCTAAAACCCCAAACTGCAGTTTTTAGCCGTGCTAGCAGCGTCGGCTGATCCACCACTTCGGCCCCGACTAAAATATCTCAACTCCTCTTAGATGAATTGTCATGAAATCCGCTACAGACGTTCATGCTCCCCAGAGGAGTAATCTAATGTCTTTGATGATCCTCTGACTTTTCATCTAGCGCCGTCATCAGGTCAGCACTTTAATTTCTGCCATCAGCCTCAGCTGTGCTTTACTGTTAATTAGCTAACACGCTAAACTAAACTAAACCTGCTAAACGTGGGCACGTTAGCATGCTGATGTTAGCATTTAGCTCACCGCTGTGGCTAAGTGCAGCCTCACAGAGCTGCTAGCATGGCTGCTACATTTCTGTTTGTTTACAGGTTAAACAAACAAGATGCAACATGTTAATTAATGCGCTTTAGAGGCGGGCTAGCTGTTTCCCCCTGCTTCCAGTCTTTATGCTAAGCTAAGCTAACCACGTGCTGACTCCAGCTCCGTACTTAAGTCTGAACATCTCAGTCAGTTCGGGCCTCACTCCCATTCACTTCCTCTGATTTTATGACTCAATTACTTTAAATAAAACACATTAAAGTCAGAACGTTTTTCTACAAGACATGTTTTTCTAGTTTCTGATGTTGACTCAGCATCTCGGGGGTTTCAGTTTCAGTGTTTATTCTGTAAAACAAACAGCAGAGAATCAAACTGGAGGAGAGAGAAACACAAACTTCTGCTGCCGAGGTGAGTAAAACTTTACAAACTGCAGTTAACTTCAAGCAGGCAACGAAAAACTAACTCCGCATTCTTCTTCTAATCCTGCTTTTAGTGCGTTTTCATGTCAAAGCTCACAGAGTTTCCTGTGTCTGAAATGAGCTTCAGGCTACTAATAAAGTTTGACTCCTCCTCACTCCAAAGGTCCTCCTGCCTGAAAACAAGAAAAGGAGCAACGGTGCGACAGACGAGGAGGAACGAGGGATGGGAGCGCAGGAAGAGGAGGAGGACGCGGCTCCTTCGGCGGGGAAGAAGCAACAGAAAACCTCCAAGGAGGTGTTTTTCTCCGTCCTGCCGGATAAATACGAACCTCTGATCGAAGAGGCGGAGGAGGAGAGAGGGGAGACGCCGGAGGAGAGGAGGAAGAGGAAGGAGGAGAAGAAGAGGAGGAAGAAGAAGAAGTACAAGAAGTACAGGAAGGTAAGAAGAAGTGGTGACCTTTGACCTGAAGAGGTGCGAGGGAGACATTTTGTTTTGGTTTCAGTCCAAACTGACGAACGCCTGATTCATCAATAAAACTAACGTGATCAATATATAAATATTGAAATAAGAATATAAATAAGAACTAATAAAATAAATTAATAGAACAAACTGAAATTAATCTACAAATAAAAAGTAAATAATGTTAAACATAATAATAATAATACATAAGACATATTGATACGTGTACATGTACTGTGTGCAGCCGGCAGCAAACAGCACTCAGCTGCCGTCACAGGTTTGAATCCCCGAGTCTGTCCGATCGACGCTGACTCAGCAGTGAGTGACCTTTGACCCCAGCACGCAGAGTCAGCCTGATGTGATCAACGCAGATAAAGAAAGCAGCGAAGAAGAAGAAGAAGAGCGTGAAACGCTGTATTGTTAAAGCACGAACTAGTCTCATTACTGGAGATCTGATATTTAATGATAATGTTTGCACCGTCACGTCTGGCTTCTTTTTAGGGGAATATTATATATATATATATATATATATATATATATATATATATATATATATATATATATATATATATATATATATATATATATATATATATATAGATATATAGCGCTGTGTGCAGAGCTGTTGCACACTAACATCTTGTTTGTTTAACCTGTAAACAAACAGAAATGTGACAGCAGTCCGCGGCGGGGCCCTGCACCTTTGTTTTTTATTCCCTTTGTTCTGTCTGGCAGAACGTCAGGAAGGCGCTGTGTTTCGGCTGGCGCTGTCTGATGGCCGGCTTGCAGAGCATGGCCTCTGCCTATTCCACACCGCTCTCCGCTGCGTCCACGCTGGTGCCGGACGTTCGCCGATCCACCGGCAGCAAGGCATGATGGGATGGCGGGCCCCCGAGCGTGGACCCACATTGCCTCGGGGCCCCCCGACCTGTTTGGCGATCCGTCGACGATGTGGACGGCAGCCAGGAGCATGAAGACATCTGTTTTTAGTCAAATAAAGAAGCATGAATGAAGTCAAGTGTTTAACGCGCGAGGCTTTGCTGTTATTTATCATTTGCTTTTTAATTAATGGCGCAATTATAAGGATAAAGGAATATACTGATTAGTGGATGGCTATGAAATACTTATTAAAAACAGGAATAAAAGCTAAAAAATCCCTCCATAAAGCCATTTTAGATTCAAATTAACTGTTTTTTGGCCGATCTGATTAACTGTGATATGTGTTTACCCGGAGTTATTCATAATCTCTGTGTCTGTCTTATATTTTATACTGTAGGAACTTTAAATTCTTATTGCTCTTAATGATTTGACTTCCTGGCTTCAGAATAAAAGTAGCCAACTATGACTATATTAACACATGTACTGTATTTTAGCAAATAAATTCACTTTTAAACTGTTTAAATCCTCCATATGTCGTCCTTTCCACTTCCTTCTCTCCTTCCCTACTCCTCAGTCCTCCTTTCCTTTCCTTATCTACCTCCTCCTTCCTTTACCTGTGTTTCCTCCATCTTTTGGAAGTCAAGGAAAAGGGCAGCACTGTTAATACAGGTGTGTCACACGCGGCCTGCAGGTGTCGCTGTATCCCTGTGCTGAAACTGCTCCACTCCTTCCTGTCCTTATAAGGTGGAGAAGGCGGGGGAGGACTTGTGGATGAAAGTTCACTTTAAATGTGAAGTGCCTCTGCAGTCAACAGATATCCTGTTGCCACCAGCAGCTGTTCAGCCGGAGACACAGGAAGACCTGAACGGACTGAGACTGCTGAGAACAAAATGGGGAGCTCCTGAAATGTTTCCACCTCAAGACAAACTTTGTATGAAGCTAAAACTATAAAATTAATTAAGTCAAAAGAAATGAAAAAACTTGACCTGAGAGAGGTAATGTCTCCGCTGCAGCTGTCCGTCTACTGGCGTCTGTCCCTCGTCTTCGTCTTCACCTCTTTCCTCTTCTTTCTCGACATTTTCACGGACGCCATCGTCGCGGCCTCTTGTCGCCACGGCAACGGCACCGGCGCGGCGGGCAACCAATCACGGCCCGGGGAAGTTTCGGAGCGCGAAGCCGATTGGAGGACGGAGGGCGGGAACCGAGATGTGAGTGACGATCACTTTTATGGGGTTTTTCCATGATATTCCTGTAATATTTGAACGACTTTATGTGCTTTTAATTTAGCCTTATGTATTTGTAAGATACTTTTAAACAGCGGTGTCTTGTCAAAAACACATTACACAACACTCTCCAGATTAAAGTACAGAGCTAATGTACAACCTGAAGCTGTTAATGTCAACTGATTGTTAAAATCAACATTTTTGCTAAATAGTTTTGTTAGCCATCTTACCCAGAGTCAGGTGAGAAGATGGCTGTCATTCAGTTACAGAGATAGGTCCAGGACGTGTTAGCCTAGCTTAGCACAAACATTGAGCTAGGCTAGCAGTTGCTTCCAGTCAAAAAACTAAAAAAAATCTCTCTCTGATTCACCTGATGTATGTTGTTAGCTGACAAGCTAGCCACCGATTCATCCTGTAGTCAGCTGGGTTAAACTGACACAGAGCGCAAATAATTAGTCGACTGAAAGAAGATTAAATCGAGAAAATAATCTGCAGATTTATCAATATGGGGAAAAAATAATAATGCAGTCGCTCAGTAGCTTAAAAGCTAAAAGCCACAACGTCTCAGTTTTACATTTCTATGAGATACAACATGTAAATAAGTATTTTATTTTGTGTGTGTGTGAGTTTTTCCAGATTTGAAGCAATGTTGAATTACAATGCAGGCAAAGCGGCAACTACCCTGGGCCCCCAGAGGCCCCCAGAGGCCCCCAGAGCCCCAGATTCACTGTGTGTCAGTTGGTTTTGGTAATTCATGTAATTGCACAAGTTGCACATTTGCACCAGGAAGGTAAAATATCAATTTAGGAGGTCCTGCTTTAGTACCTGGTCTTGAGCTTAATTATTGTAGTTTATATTTTACTCACGTAAAGTTGTGTTTAATCAACGTCTTTTACACACAGAAACACTATTAATCCAGCTTAGGAGTACTGCCAAGGGACCAGCTGTCTGCTGTGTGACCGGGTACGCATAATAAAATACCAGAGGGCGGGAGGTGAGGTCAGTGGGGGCCCAGCGGACATTTTTTGGGGTAACGGTCGTTCTTTAGTAATTTATTTCCGTGTGTTTGTGTGTGTGCGTCAGTCAGTGTGTGGTTGGACAGACTGGTTGTCCTACGGTCAGACTCTCTACATGGTCGGCCTGCTGCTGGGGTCTCTGTTCGGAGGAGCGATATCCGACCGGTATAACACAAACACTCATCACACACGACGGTCTGTCACTTCAATGTGCTTCCACACTGCTGTACTCTGTGCCGGTGTTGTTTGTGCAGGTACGGGAAGCGTCCGGTGCTGCTGGTGTTTGTGTTCGTGCACGCCGTGTGTGGCCTCGTGCCCGCCATCCATCCTCAGGCGCTTCTCTTCCTCGCTGTTCGCTGCCTGACGGGCGTCTGCTGCTGCTGCATCAACATCTGCTCCTTCAGCCTGGGTAACAACAACAGCAACAACACAGACTTTCCCCTTCCTCCTCCCTTCTTCCCTTGTTCCCAAACTGGCCTCAGAGCGTTGTGGGTGACCGGTTGTCGGGTGAGTTTTATCCGACCACGGTGGGACGCGCTTGCGCACGTGGCTGACGAAGAGCACGTGTCCCAGATAAAGTCACGCTGACCGGGCTGAGTGCTAATGAAGCGAGACAGCTTCCAGCAGCTTTCTGACCGCCGCCGAGCCCTGGTTGGGGGACACATTTGGGGAAAGGCTGAACGGCTCTTTGGGGGCGGCAGGTTCATTACAGTCCACAATATTTAAGGAAAGGACAACCTGAGGATTTTAGACCTTTAACAGTAGTTTGTCCTGAGGGTGGCGCTAGAGGAAAGACCAGGGTTCCTGATCCAGGACCCCAGTCGGGCCAGGTCCAAATTATATAGATTGATTTCGAAATTTGTCTTGCGTCCCAAGGCGCACACTGTTCCACATACATAACAAAACAAATACTACAAACACGTATTACAGCCGACATTACGAATGAGCAGCTGCACATTGAGTCTAATCAGGTTTGGCTGGGTCCTGTAGTATTGGTGCAGGTCTCAGGTCTGTGTGTTTTAACCCCCGAGTGGACTCTCTCTTCATGCGCTGACTATCATCGCGATCACAGGACGAGAACAAGTCTTTTTTTGAAGTGCAGGAGAAATGGCTGCTGCCAGTGTTGCGGTTCTCTCTCTGTCGGGGTCTGTTCAGGTCCACTGCATCTCGGATCAGGTTGTGTTATCCTCAGGTTTATTCAGATTGGGTCTCTTAATTATGGGGGGGAGGGATCAGGTCCAGACTTATAGCGGTCAGAAGGTTTCGTGGCAGTTTGACCAGTAGTCGTTAGAGATATCTTACTCTGTGTTAAAACACTCAGCTCAAGTTTTAAGCCTCGTTACAATGAATGCTTCACACCGTTCATTAAGACACCAACCCCCCCCCGAATAAGTTCACAAGGCCTTCCTTATAGATCTCGCGTAGTCCAACCCAAATGTCCAAAAACTGAATATACGTCCTCCCTTCAGGAACAGCAATGCAAAATTCCCCCAAAAGAATCGAACTCACCGCAGGTGGAGCTGCGGATTCAGATCTCACTGGCTTCCTTTTCACTTCACGCGGACGAGGCACGACCGTAACAAAGAGCCAAACACCTTTTCCCTCTGCCTTCCCCACCCCGAACAGTTCTCTCTCCTTTGTTCTCCAGGCCACGCCCCCTTACACCTGCGATCCACAGATCACCTGACCAGAGTTAGCTACATGGAACTTTACGGATATTATTATTATTATTACTGTAAAGACAGATATACAACAGAGGTTTAACCTTGCAAGGCCATCTGATTTATATATATATATATATATATATATATATATATATATATACACCAGAGACGTCTGGTAAACCCGCTGCGTTTTGAGGAAACGTGTCATTTGACCCGGAAACCGTAGCAAAACGGTGTTTTCAGATTGATCGTGCACCTGTGTTCACTTCAGTGTGGTCAGAGTTTTCTTGGTGCTGCAGTCGGTGACTTAAAGGATCAGTTCAGGACAGTTTCGTCATGTCACAGATACATTGCCGTCGGTGTGTATGTCGGACGATAAGGAACAAGAAGTGTTTGAAGTCACGTAGAAACAGCTGATATTTCCGCATCAGATTTTTTTAAACTCAGGTGCTCGTGGTTTCTGTCCACGCAGGCAGGTTTGGTTTCCATGTGCGGAGAATTTGGGTAAACCGGCCCTTTAAGACACGTCAGCTTTGGCTTCATCAATGAAAACTCGCGGTTTAAAAGTGTTTGTGTTTGTGTTGCAGCGGTGGAGTGGACCCCCCCCGCCGCTCGGCTCTGGCCGCCGGCCTTCCTGCCGTTCTGCTTCAGCCTGGGGACGATGGGTGGAGCTCCGCTGGCCTGGCTCAGCCCCACCTGGAGACACCTGCACCTGTCGCTGGCTCTGCCTCAGCTCGTCTGTCTGCCGCTCTACCTGTAGGTGCACGCGCCTGCGTAGTTTCTGAAAACGATCTGAGCTAGTTAACAGCTTCGAGGTGTTTTTCTGTCTTTTTTTCAAGCTCGATCCCTGAGTCTCCTCGCTGGCTGCTGTTAAAAAGGAGGACGGATGTTCTGGACCGTTACCGTAGCAACAGCCCGGCGGATAAACAGTGTCTGGACCTGGTGAACACACGCAAACACTTAAGCTTAAGTCTGGTGATATTATATATTTTTATAGAAGTGTTGTGTGTGCATCACAGCCTCCATCGTCGTCCAGAAACTATTAAAACACATCAGCGAGCCGCTCTGCTGCACCGGGCGACACGTTCCTCCATCACCACGAACACACACACTGTAGTTTATTCTGCCTCCGCCCCACACACACCGTCCTGCTGCCCCAAACACTCACTACAGCACCACATGTGGATTCATCCGCCGCTGGAAATAGTCCCCAACAGATGCTCTGTTTCCTGCTGTTTGTCTGATAAAAACTACAGCGAGCAGCTGTTTGAGGAACTGAGCCTTTTTAAACTAAATATCTGCGAGGTGTTTTTAAAGATTTGCAGCAGGAGCCAATGGGCTCGCAGCCGAGAGCCGCAGACAGGAAGAAAAATATAAAATATCTCCAGACTTTTACTTTAACTTGTATAAAAGTAATCTCCAGTCATCGACCTTTGTCTTAAAATATCCAGACTGTCAGAGTTAACAGTGTGTGTGTGTGTGTGTGTGTAGCTGTTGGACTCGGACTGGTCTGACTTGCAGAAAGCCACCGAGGCTCAGAAGGAGCAGCCTCCTGAAGGCCACGCCCCCAGTGACATCATCCACCTGAGACACCCGACCGTCCTGCTGCGGCTGTTTATCATGAGCTACCTGAGGTACCACGCAAACAAACTGTAGCGCGTTTTAACAGATACGTAAATAAGATTAGAGGCGATTAGAAGAGATTTTCAGAATAAAGTTATAATATATAGAGAAAAAGAATGAAGTTGGTATATTTAGAGAATAAAATGAGTAAATCTTTCGCAATGACTTTCATAACAGTGGCCTGTATAGTTACTAAAAGTGAATTAAAAACCAGCAGGCAGCACAAGATAAAAGAGAAATAAAACAGGAGATTGTAGATTTAGAGTAAGTTAGTGTTTGGACACTTAAAAGGACCAAAGGGTGACAGTCTTATGCAACACACACACACACACACACACAGTAATATTGTTATATCAGCCGGAGATCTTTGTCGTGTAATAACCACAGCTGATACTCTAAACCACACTTCACTGATAGACAAGTGCAACTCGTATGGTCCTTTAAACATTTATACTTTGGTGCAAAAAACATCATGTGTTTCTAAAATTAAACTGATGAAGATGAGATGTGACATGAGACATGACAAGGTAATTTTCTTTTACAGGTCCTTTTTTTCAGGGGAATATCCTGGAAATAACTGTAATTTGGTACTAACTACATAGGAATTATAACCTTATTGACTGGAAAAGCACTTAAACCCAGGTAATGTATATTATATGTTCAGCTGACCAATCCAACACTGCCTCTCCTCTCCAGGAACCTTCCTAAGAATTCACAGTTAATTATCACTTCATTTCTAGGAAACTTGTCAGAAACCACGAGACCCATAAAATAAAGCGTTGGTTAAGATAAAAGGGCCGAGACGACTCAAGGTGAAACCAGATGAGATGTAAAACCTGTGTTTTTGTCTTCCCATCCTGCAGTGCAGCGTCAGCGCTGACGTACTTCGGCATCTGTATGAACATCGGCTCGTTTGGCGTTGGCGTCTACTCTGCCCAGTTCTTCTCCGGCCTATCAGAGGCTCCCTGCCTGCTCGTCCCATTGGCTCGCCTGGGACGCCGGCCAATCAGCATGCTCGCTCTGTTCCTGAGCGGAGCGGCCTGCTTCCTGTCGTTACTGCTGTCCAGATACAACGGTGAAATACCTGTGGTTCTGTGTAATAATGCTGCATATTACATAGCGTTGTTGTACTGTACTAGCTAGTTTACTACTAGTTAACTGCTAACTAAGCTAACTGCTAATAACATTAACCACAGGCTAATGGTTTTAAATATTTCTAAACATTAGCATTTCGAAAAACACTTGCTAATGTTTATTTTAATATAACATTAACATGCTAAATTATTAACTTAATGTTAATGTTTTTAAACATTTTAATAAAACGGGTTGATAATAACTTTGTTTATATAGCGCAAAGTTACAAACGTCTTTACAATAAATAATGATGAGACTACTAGACTGGGAAATGGAACGTAAGAGACAATAAAGTGCGTTTTTAGAAGTGATTTTAAAAAAACACTACTTTTCTCGAGATCTGAAAATGATAAAAAATGATTTCTTACCTTGTCCAAAAAAGAAAGGTGTGATTTCTGTATTTTTATTTGAATTAATTCTGTGTCCCAAGAGTCGAACTACAGCAGCAGGTTTTAGAAGTACAGTAGCGAATCGTCAGCATAAAGTTGGATGCTTTTTTTTTTTACTCATACCTTAGTCTAACGCTTATAAACATGATTATAAAATTAGCGTTAGCACATTAATCCACTCCAAGTAATGGGTGTTCTGTCTGCCCACGAAGCTCTGGACTGACCCGTCTCTAAGAAACAAAAAGGATCCTGTTATTGATCTGTAATCAGGTAACACTCATCATGTGTGCAGGTGAGCCTGTGTTGGTGATGAGTCTGGCTCTGCTGGGGAAACTCTGCATCCTGGCTGCCATCTTCATCTCCATACTGTACAGCATTGAGCTGTTCCCCACTGTGGTCAGGTACAAACTAGCACACGCGGTATATCGATACCTTTGGCGCAGTATATATAATGTTAACCATGTCATATTAATCCAGACAGCGGTGTGTGTCCCTGGTCAACTTGTGTTTCCGGCTCGGTTCTCTGGTCAACTCCCTCGTCCCCCACAACCCAAATGGAGCGATCTCATTGGCTGCCATGGTTGTGTACAGCAGTGGACCAATCATAGGCTGCGGTCTGTGCCTGCTGCTGCCGGAGACCAGCGGCGTCCCACTTCCTGATTCGGTGGAGGACTGTGACAGGCAGCCTCGGCCCCGCCCACCCAGCATGGGCGCCCTCTGGAGGACACGGTGAGAAAAAAAAAACACACAAACTGTGAACTTTATTGACCTTTATTTATTGAACAGCAACAACTGAACAGGCTTATATAAGAGATATATAATTGTTTGTAATTCCCCCTGTTTTATAAGTATATTGCATTATATTTTAGTAAGAAACCTCCCTGTTTACCTGTTAAAGTCAGCATAATGTACATTTCCCCAGCAACAGAGTCACGTGGTACTCACCACTCTGCTTAAACACTTACTAACACCAATGCTGTTTTCATACACTCATTAACTCCGGTTGCTTCTACTTTCTTGTTTCCGATCAACGTAAAGCTACCGTCAGTGAAGCGCAACACTTCCTCCTCAGTCGCTTCCTTTCTTACTTGCTTTTAACATTAAAAACTGTCCTGGTCAGTGCCAAAGCTTTGGTGACATCATTTCTGGGAATGAAGAAATTACAGAACATCGAACCCGCAACCTCAAAAACTCCTGAAAAGTCTTCTGAGACTTCGAGCCACTTGGGAAGAGACTCGTGAAGCTTTATTGTTTTTAGCTTGTCACTCTTTCCTCTGGACGCCGGCCTTCAAAATTCAAGGAGTGAGCTGAGGATTGAATCCAGGCCCAGACTTGGATGTCCCTGATGGAGGCCACAAGCCGACAAGCGTCGGTCGTCCTTTATACTTCAAGTGTTGCTGGAGTTTTGACCTCTTCAGACTTTTTCTCTAACCTAGTTTGGAACTCCAAATCTTAGCTTATAGGAAAACATCCATCTATCATATCTTATCAAAGATTTCAGTCTTTCTTCTGGGCGTTCACCGACTTGCTCAGATTCAAACCTACAACAAATCTCATGCAGGATTTTGTGTGACTTAGAGCGCCATTCCTCAGTCTTTATCTTTGATGTTGGGTTGCAAAATACAGACTCAGCTCGGTTTGAACTTCTGATTTACAAACACTTTGAGCCGCAGGATCTTTTCTGAGTAATCGCAGAATCTCTTCTGGCTGTTGTCCTTAAAAGTGCGATCACTCACTTAAGCGCGACTAAAACCCCAACCACACAGAATATTTAAGGAGGATGAAGCAACCAAATGAAACGTTAAATATTTCAACAACTGACACGTTTCTCAGAGCTTTTCGGTCTTTCTTCTGGGTGCAACTCTGTCTCCTGTGAATTACTTTTATTTAGAAGTCATTTGCATTTTGAAGAAGAAAAACGCGACGCTCTAACAACTCTGCCCCTCACGTTTCTACCTTTTTCTAAAAGTTACCACAGGTAGGTCTTACGACCTTTAACCACAACGCCCTTCTGTTTCTTTACAACAGCAAAGTAAAGTTAAGTAAAGTGCAGTACGCTTCGGCTTCGCACAAACCACTGCAGGCCTGAACCTTCAGATTCAGAACGGTTTTGCAAGAACACACTGATCGAGCTGTTCAGTCACGTTGCAACTTGAAAATCATAACGAGTGTTTTAACACTTTGAACCAGAAAGTCACATATTCAGGAAGTTTATTCTTCTTCTTCTTTCAAGTAAATAATCAACTACGGTTTGTTTAATATCTTTACAAGAAAGAAAATAAATTACGTGACACACACATTAACAGCTGCAAAGTGAATCATTGTGCTGATTTACAGTGTGTGTGTGTGTGTGTGTGTGTTTTCAGGAAGCTGGTGAGCGGTCAAACCACGAACGCAGAGATCCTCCCTGCAGAGAAAGACGACACACACACAGGACTGATATGAACACACACACACACACACAGTCTGAGGCTTAGTTTGTTTTAACTGTAACGAGCAGCTTTAATTTTTGTGTTTAGTTCTGATTTTAAATTAAAGACCAAAAAGCTGAGGGAGCACAGAGCGATCAGCGAGTTCAGATTAGAGAAGACGAAGGTGAGCGAACATGTTGCAGGAGGTGTGTTTTATTCCCATGTTGTTGTTGTCACTTTGTTTTCATCGCTGTGAAAATAAACCGAACTGAAACGGCGTTTTCCTCCTGGTCGTCGCTGGTCAAGAAGTATTTCATTTACTTTACGTAGCAACGCCACAATGTAAACATACTCCATCGCAAGTCAAACTGAAGGAAGTGTGTATTATCA
Organism: Siniperca chuatsi; assembly: GCF_020085105.1. NCBI lineage: Eukaryota > Metazoa > Chordata > Actinopteri > Centrarchiformes > Sinipercidae > Siniperca > Siniperca chuatsi. Next base: position 1,732,707 of record NC_058065.1, on the reverse strand, counting down.
ACAAGAGTCTACAGCTCTGTGAGGCTGAGCTAAATGCTAACACCAGCATGCTAACACGCCGATGTTTAGCAGGTTCATCATCTTAGTTCAGCGTGTTAGCATGCTAACATTTGCTCATAGCACTAAAACACAAAGAACAGCTGCGATATTTCACTCAAAACCACAACCTGCAGGCGGCGCTAGAGGAAACATCAGAGGATCGGCGAAGTCAGTAGGATTCATCCTCTGGGGAACGTGAACGTTCGTTACCAAACGATATTTCAGTCTGGCCCGACGCTGCTAGCCACGCCGCTAACGTGATGGAAGCGTATCTAAAGTTAAAGTACTCATTATGCAATTAAGCATATTATTATTATATATTATGTTATTGCACTACTTTTAACAATGTGCTGTCTAACTGTAAACGCCATTTTAATGCTGCGGCTGTTCAAAGCGGAGCTAACCACTGTATTTAGGTGCAGCAGGAAAGTTATCGTGGGAAGGTGGAGGCTTGAAAGGAGGGGACCGTCACAGATTTATAGATTTTATTTCAGCCGACCCATGCGAGATAAATAAAAAGCATTAAAACAGCAACGTTTGATGTGTTTAACCATCGTGATGAACTGGTAGTTCAGAGCCAGAATCCACTGCACCTTTACGGATCGCAGCGATTAAACTTTATCAGATCAATATAAAGTCAGACTATAATATAATTAGTCACACATTGGGCCCAGCTCACTCATTCAGTATGAAATCACTGAACTGTTCACCATGTTGTTGTGTTTACCATAAAGCTGGCAATGTTTTAAATGTATGATTGGTGGCTATGAAAACTATATTGTTTCATTAAGGTTTTGTGGTTTAAATTCGTAGCACGTGGGTCTTTTTAAAGAAGTGAAACGTAGTCCTCTGTATCAACACGCTGGCTTTCATCGGCTCATCGTGCTGTAGGTTTGGTGCAGCATGCGACAGCAGTAACACCACAGTCAGGTCAGAGCTCAGTCCTGCAGTCGCAGCGCTCTCTGCAGGACACATAAGGAACTGTAAAAAATCACTCTGCTGACACAAACTAGATATTTTCTATTGATAAATCCTGTTAAATCAGGTGAAAGCATCGCATGTAAGTGTCTGACATCTTTCACACAGACAAAACTTTGTTATTTTAGATGGGGTTTTTTTGGACATTTCTGCAGGTTTTGTTATATTTATCACATAGAAGAAGTGACACCTGAAAACTGTTTTTGGAGTAATGCAGGTTTTGAGTTGGATTAGAGAGCGTTTGGCTTTAACAAACATTGAATAAATATGTATAAATGATCTTCCGACACTTTCTTTAGAGCCTCGAGGGCGGTTTAAAACTTTAAAAAGGCTGACTAAAAGCACCAAAACTGGCTCTTTGACACCATCTTCAACATAAAATACTGAACAAGTTTATGTTTGATCTGCTTTAAGTGTCACTCCACAGAATTATCTTTCCATATCTTTTAGATATTGTACAGATATTTGGACTTACTTTGACAAAATGGACAAAAATGAGCAGAAATACAAGCAAAGTTTTTAGATTTATTTATGATCCTTAAACAATCTCTGATGTGTAAAAACAATTCCCAAAACACCCTGATTATTTTAATTAAAGTGACAGAATACACCTGCTGTCATCTTAAACAATCATCATCATCATTATATATAAACTATAAACAGATACAAGTGTCCAAAAATACTTTACGCCACCTACGTCCCGTTTACTGCTGAGGAGACATCTTTAAAGGTGCAGACAGTAACAGATCCCAGAAGTGAAGCTTTTAAATACTGTTTGATACGAACGCAGTGAAGAGAAGTGACAAAATCTTTACCTGAAAGTTTTGCTTCTAAAATTCAATTTAGAAAATAACCTTCATCCAATTTGAAAAGTGCTTTTATTTTAAAGTATTTAGTGAAAGGAAAGATATTTTGGGTGAAAGACTGCAGTTACCCGACCATCACCTCCACAATAACCAGTTAAATAAACACAAACACATAACGAACAAACAAAAATCACCGTCTGAACAAAGTGCCACGGTGTCGGTGGGCGTTGAGATGTCCGACGCTCCCTGAACTCAACACTGAACAGTTTTAACAGATGTGCCCAAAATTATTAATATTTCTTCATTTTAATTGTTTTTGAACCAGATCAAGTTTAATATTTTAACTTAATTTGTTGGCAGCTCGAGTGTGAAATAAAAGTTTGGACTATTAATGTGGAAAATACATTTTTGTGGCTTTTTAAAAAAAAAAAAAAAATGATTTTTTTACTTTTTAAAATAAATATAAAACAATTCTGATGTAAATGTTATAAAGTTTTTACTTAGACATTATTTATGATTGTTTTTTCATGGTCATGAAAAAACAAACGTGGTAACGTTTTAATTCTGTAAATTTGTGATTATTTCCAAGAAGTTTCCTGTAAAGAACAAAAGGGACATTTTTAATTAGTCAATTTTAATTAAAAGCTAGCAGGTCAGTTGAACATATAAAAAAAGTGAATTTTGTCTATAGGCATAAAATTCAACACATATGGAAGAAAAAATAATAATAAATTAATATTTAGTTTTGTTTAAATTGAGTTTTTTTAACGAAATGCCTAAAGTTTATATAGTTCTTTAAAGAAAAATTAGTAGGAAATTACAGCGCTGTAAAATAAAGTGGGGCTGCAACTAATGATTATTTTCATTAATCGACTAATCTGCTCTTGATTAATCGATTAATTTTGTCTATAAAACATCAGAAAACAGTGAGAAATATCCATCAAAGTATCCCAGATCGCAACGTAACGTCATCATGTGACTTTCTGCTATAATATCACACCAAGAAAACCGGCAAATTCCCACATTGGAGAACCTAAAAACATCAAATGTTTGGTGTTTTAGCTTGAAAAAATTACTTAAATGATTAATCGACGCTCAAAATTGTTAGATTAATTTTCTTTCAATTGACTAATCAATTAATCGACTGATCATTGCAGCTCTAAAATGCTACCCAAACCTTAAAGTATTTGACTCGACCCCTCCCGCTTCCCGTAGAAAATGTCGCGTAGCTGCAGTTCCTCCTCCAGACCACCGCGGGGCAGCAGTCAGTACGTGACGAAGTTGGCGGGGAAGATCCCGACTCGCCCGTCGCCCAGCTGTCCCTCCCACCAGTCGTACTGGGAGTCGGTGCTGGTGATGACGGTGATGCGGTCGCCGGGGACGAAGCTCAGATCGCCGGGCTGCTGCCCCGTGAACGGGTGGGTTGCCGTGACGACCAGCTGCCCGCTGGCCCCGCCCACTGACGACCCTCCACCTGGAGGAAAAGAAAAATGTCGTTTTAATTAATCCACCAGAAAAATTACGCTTTTATTTTTTTTATTATTTTGAGATTCGTTTCAGTCATTTTTTGTGCTTTTTGTTTTCTTAAGCTGCAGGTTGTCGCGCTCTCTCAGCCATGATATATATTGATTATATATTGATTTTGATCGTAGAAAAGGTTTCAGTCGCAGTCGTCTGGACACTGTTTTCAGAATCAAGACGTTTCGGCTCCCATCCGGAAGTCATTCTCAATTGTGAAAAATGGTCTGAGAACTCAGAAATTTAAGCTACTCTGTGTTACATAAGCCCCGCCCTCAGGGAGGAGTCTACCTGAGTATCTGTTGATTAGCTAGTTTCACCTGAAACTGACCTAATAGTTTCCATGATGGCCCAGTAATCAGTAATCAGGCCTATTGTTTTCTGGCTGCACCTCCCTCATCACTGTTAAGTACCTGATTAGCATGTGATTGGCGTGACCAAGGTGTTAATACACTGTGGTAAACTTTGGGCAGGTTGAATCTCAGACCACCATTTCTGTTCAAAGAGGGGTTCTCTTTTTTCACAAAAATGGCTTCTTTGACGCCCCGTTCAAACCAACTCTTCTCTCTACTTAGACTCTTCACCTCGCTGTCTTCAAATGTGCGGTTTGTAGCTTTTAGATGTAAACGCACGGCGCTCTGCAATCCTGAGTTAGCGTGTCGTCTGTGCTGATCAAGTCTTTTGTGAAGCGGCTGTTTGGTCTCGCCTGTGTACCGTTCTTTGCAGTTTTCCTCACTGCACTGAATGGAGTAAACTACATTGCTCTGTTTCTGTGTGGGCATCTTGTCCTTAGGGTGAACGAGTCTTAAAGTGTTGCCTGGTTTAAAGAAAACAGGAACATCGTGCTGTCTAAAGATCCTTTGTAGTTTTTCCAGACAGTCCATTTTTTCACATTTGAGAATGACTTCCGGATGGGAGCCGAAACGTCTTGATTCTGAAAACAGCGTCCAGACGACTACGACTGAAACCTTTTCTACGATGGATCACTCCTGGACGAATGAGGGACGACACCGTCCTATTGATTTTGATGTTAGTTAGTTTAAACACCGGCTTCAGTTTTGTCGTACCGTAGCTTTGAGAGTTTCTGGAGGCGAACTGACCTGAAACAGAAGAGAAAACACAGTAAAAAGTCTGTCAACACTCAAGTGCAGAGACAGAAATCTCAACAATAACTCGAGTATAGAACTGAACTGATTACAGCAAATTAATCTGCATCTGTTCTGATAATCGATTAATTTATTTTTGCTGTTTATTATCATCATAAACTGAATATTTTGTTGTTGTTTCCCCTCTTCTTGCTTGCATAAATGCGTGCATGTCTGTTTTGTCTGGTGTGTTTCTGCAGTTGCAGGTTGGTTATGTGGCCATTAGAGAGAGCTGCAGCCTTTTTAATACTGCCGGTTTGTGTGTTTAAGCCCGACAATGAACGCTGTTAATGTACAGCTCACACACACACACAGCAAACAGCAGGATTATTGATGAGTCGTGTTTGTTGATATTGGCTGCTTCATCAAGGTCGCAAGTTAATACCAGACCTGAGTACAAACACACACCTTAACTTCCATCTTCTGACACACTGTGTGTGTTGTGGTGAGCTAGTGTAGCAATGAAAACACTGATCTCTCATCATCTGTCAAAGACTGCAGAAAGGAAAGGAGGCGATAGAGAGGGAAATGTCGAGGTAACGAAGGAAAGTATGTGGCAGGGAAGGAAAGACTGACGTAAAGAAAGACAGGAGGAGGCAAAGTAAAGAAGGGAGGAAGGAAAAGAAGGAGGTAGAGGAGGAAAGAAGTAAGGAAATTAGTTCATAGTGAAGGAACGGAGGAGGAGGTGAAAAAGGAGAGGAGGTGATAGAGGTATATGTAGAGGTAAAGAAGGAAAGTAGGGAGTAATGAAGGAAAAGAGGAGGAAAGAAGTAAGGAAATTAGTTCATAGTGAAGGAACGGAGGTGGCACAGAAGGAAAGGAGGAGCAGAGGAGGTAACATGCACAGCTGTACCTGTTTGCAAGATGGAGGAAGGTAAAACTCACCTGAGGTCTCAGATTTATATACAGAGATGCTCGGGTAGAGGGCGTTATGACTTCCTGTACCCGCACCTGCACACACACGCAGATCGTTACACTCTGTTTACGTCTCACATCGACGAGCAAAACGCTTATTTTAGTGAGGCGTTACCAGTGTTGGCCGCTGGCTGCTGGTAGCTGGTTGCCGGTCTCTGCTGAGGTGGAGCAGGAGGTCTGGATGGACGAAGAGACAACTGGAAAGAGAGAGAGAGACAAAAAGGAAGTGTGTGTGCCAGCTGAAATGTATTTCTAGGAAAGCTGGAAGCTGAAAATGCACACTGGGATTTTTCAAAAACCCTAAAAAAAGGCCTCGAAAAGCGGGATGACGGTTGAAAAGGTCCACGTCACCGTTTCAAGTTTGAATGAAATCTGTACCTGAAAGCATCCCGAGGTTAAGCTCAGCTTCCACAGACAGAAAATCTGAATTTTAGCTTAATAAAAGTTACCTTCCAGCACTGAGAACGACAACGCGCGAGAGCAAAGACTAAAGAATCACAAGCGGTGAGGGTACAGATGATGTTTTCCTCGATAATTGTACCATTAAAATGATGTATTTGTTGCGGAGCATTGAGAGCGCCATCACTGGGCGCAGGCAGAGAAACCTGGGTAGCAGAGCGTCTAGTTTACCTTTGGACGCAGGTTCTTGCTGGTCCAGTCGGCAGTGTAGGCCTCAGTGTAGGTTTCCAGGATGTGGTAGAGGTCGTAGCACGCTGACGGCGGCTCCACGTCGCCGTTCAAGATGGCCGATGCACGGATGTCTTGGGAGTAGAACCTGCAGCCGTAAACGCACAAATAATCCCATATTTGATAACACGTATGTTCACAGAAACGCGCGCTGTGAAGTGAACGGAGAGACGGTTCTTGTCCGTACTTGCGGTTGGTTTCTTTGCGTTCGATCAGTCCGGATCCCTCCAGAGAAATACCAGCAAACAAACCTCTGGATCTACAGTAGGTGAAGACCGCCGCTGTGCTGCGGAGAGCCACGTCAGCCTCCACGTTCCTGAAAGACAGAAAGATGAAGGACGCCATTATCTCTGTGGCAGTAGTGGAACAACATCACAGCGGCCCAGGTGTCCCTTTCTATAGACGAGCACCTTTCAGCCTAAGAACACAACAACACATGTAATATATAACCTTCGTTATATAGTCTTACTAGAATTAACCAGAAAAAAGAGCACAAAACCCGCACAAATAAGCAAAAACTGCATCTGACACGAATACGTATACGCTGCTGTACATACATCAAACAGCTTCTTATCCAGCAGATTAAACAATACCAAGGCAGACAACACAGATATATAGACAATATGAAAACACCTGTGCTTTGTGATGATAACTGTCTGGGAGACGGGTTTGAATAATGTCCTACCTTTGTTCAAGTAGTTTATGTTGGACTTTGTTTCTATTCGCCATTGTTCTGCTCTATGACTGTTTATTTGGTTTGTACCAGTCAGTACGTCCTTAACGATGACTTTCCAGGTGAGTTCTGCAGCATATATGAAACAAGTCGTATAGAGCCTTAAGTGTCTCTAAATGTCCTCAAGTGATGTCACTTGAGTCAGCGTCGGTCGGGGCTGAAGACTACAAGCTTGAAGATGAAATCTGTTGATGTGGCGTTAGATAGAAGTGAGTTTAGCAGACGTCCGTAGCTCCTCATCCCTGCTCCAGGCTACATTAGCCACTACTAGCATAACGCACCCCAATCTCACACCCAACTGTCGGTGGTTGAGTTGCATTGTGGGTAATGTAGGCGCCAGACTCTGGTTTTGATCCTTTGCTTAAAACCTGTCCACCGTGAGTCTGAGTGATGTTAAATCAGTGGAGAACTAATTTAATTGCACTGTTGTACCTTTTTTGTACACGTCACAAACAGCTGATGCTCTGAACTCGTGTTGCGCCGCCATTGCTCTGTGGTGTTCCACAAGGCAGGATCCTTGGTCCTCTGTTATTCTGTTTAGAAAGTCCTGTCTCTCTTCCAGGCTTCCTTTGATATTTTCTCATCTAGGGTATATTTAAGAGTCGTTTCTGAAAAGCTGAGCCACGATACCATAAATGTGTCTCCACGCATGTAATTGTTGTAAAAACTGTAGTTTTGGTTGAAGTCCAGACAAATTCAGGTCAACATCACAGCTCACCTTATTTTCATTCTGTCTGCAGCTCACTTAGTTAACAGCTATTATGATGTCAGCATTTACCTGCAAGTCAAATACCTGGCCACACCCACACACATCTGCCAACAAACACACGCGCTCGCCAAAACCTGTCAAACTGCCGTGAAACAACACTGACCTCCTTATTCTAAAACCTTGAACGCATAAATGACAGTTAATCACGTCTGATGTTGTATCTGTCAAAAGGTTTAACAGACACTGAATTAGTTTGTGTTTCTGCTTCAGGCCTCAAAACACAAACGGCTCATAAATCTCGAGGCAGAGTAAAGCATTAAAACATAAACCATAATTTACTTCAAAAGTAAAGTACGATTAGAGGCAATTAAGAGACAGACAGACAGAGAGAGTGCAGGTGCTCACCTGCCCACGGGTCCCACGGCGACGGTGCAGTTCCCGCCCAGCGTCAGGTTGCCGCCCTTCGTGAACGCCTCGACGGCCCTCCGCTGGTTCAGGATGATCACCAGGTCAGACACCTGAGGGAGTTCCAGAGATAAACACTTATTTATTCATGTTCTCGAGGACAATCTGACATCTGAAGTTTGACACCAACACTTGTAGCATAAAGATCAACTTTACGGCGAGACCGGTGCGTTTTGGCTCCAGGCTCATCGGCGAACGTCGTCGGTCTCGCAGTGACGTTGCTCTTTATACTTTGAGTGTTGCTGAAGTTTTGACCTCTTCAGACTTTTGTCACTTCTCCCACGCACCTTGGAAGGTGAAGTTGTGCCAGAAATACTCTGCTATCTTATGTTTGACAGCCGACTGATGGAAAGTGAAGGATTTATCTGAAAAACTAGTAGTTTAAGTAGTTTAATAATCAGCCAATGTGGTTGATCCGCACACGGTCGGCCACTTTACTCACATTAATTCTTGTATTCATTGCTGCCTGTTTCCTAAACAGATCGATTTGATTGAGACAGTTTTCTAGAATAAAGTGTCATTCACTTGCAGTTATGTTTATAATAATAAAAAACAACAACTGTATATGATACTGACTTGGTAAAATGTATGTTTTTTTGCGATGTGTGTTGCTTGAAAATCAAACCCAGAACAGTAAAGATCATTTGAACAAACTCACCCACTGCTGTGAACTCCTATTTTTGCTGTTGCAGTATGATGCAATATAATGTCTGTGCTTTATATTTAGTGTTTAACACTAGTGAACGTTTCATATTGTTTCATAGATGCACTTTTCTCCACAGCTTTTAATGCATATCATTTATAATAATATACACATGCAGGCCTCACTTGCGTCAGTTAAGGTCAGTGTTCATGGCTCCACCATAAGAAAGAGACTGGGCACAAAAACAAGCCCCAGACCATCACACTACCACCACCATATTTTACTGTTGGTATGATGTTCTTTTTCTGAAATGCGGCGTTACTTTTATGCCAGATGTAATGGGACACACACCTTCCAAAAAGTTCAGCTTTTGTCTCATCAGTCCACAGAGTATTTTCCCAAAAGTCTTGGAGATCATGAAGATGTTTTCTGGCAAAAATGAGACGAGCCTTGATGTTCTTTTTGCTCAGCAGTGGTTTTCATCTTGGAGCTCTGCCATTCAGGCCATTTTTGTCTCTTTCTTATGGTGGAGTCATGAACGCTGACCTTAACTGAGGCAAGTGAGGCCTGCAGCTCTCTGGATGTTGTTGTGGGGTCTTTGAATGGCTGAAGAAGAACAAAATGAAGACTTTGGAGTGGCCTAGTCAAAGTCCTGACCTGAATCCTATTGAGATGCTGTGGCAGGACCTTAAAAAGGCAGTTCATGCTCGAAAACCCTCCAATGTGGCTGAATTACAACAATTCTGCAAAGATGAGCGGGCCGAAAATCCTCCACAGCGCTGTAAAAGACTCACTGCAAGTTATCGCAAACGCTTGATTGCAGTTGTTACTGCTAAGGGTGGAGCAACCAGTTATTAGGTTTAGGGGGGAATCACTTTTTCACAGCACTGTATATTACATTTAGCGTTTTTATTTCACTTTGTATACACTGAGCATTGTTGACACAGATCTTCCTTATTCTATAAAATGTAAATAGAAAGGGCGGATTTTGTAAAAGTTGTATGTGATCACTCACCTCCACCCCGATCTCGAAGCCTCCTCCCAGACCAGCGATGCCGATGGCAGACGGCGCCGACCAGCCTGAACACAAACACAGTGACGATGGTTGCTGCTGTGTTTTCTCTCTTTTTAATTAATCGTTCAGTGACTCCTCTTACTAAAGAAATAAGAAAGTATGAGGAGATGTTACGTACTGCCTGCATCATACAGAAACAGCAATAAGCAGCGAGTGATTTGTGCCCTGAGTTTCGCCTCTCAGGTTGTCGGTGTCTAATGCAGCTCTACAGGGAGACTGCAGAATCAGTGACATCTTTAAAAAAATACTTGTATTAATGCCAGCACACTGTTTTATTTCCAACATGTCTTATCTGTTTTATTAGTAGTAGTAGTACTGCTTTTATCTCGCGTTGTTGTTTGGTATTGAAACTAAAATGTTTTAATCCTCGTTCAATTGCATAAAGCTCTCTGTATCTTTGTTTTATATGCTGCATAAATAAAGTTTATTAATATTATTTAGTACTTCTCAGGGCTGAAACACTTCCAGCCACAGTGCATGTTTTAAAGAAGCTTTTGTTTGTTTATATTTCCCCTTAAAAAGAAGTTAAAGCTGCACGAGTCACATAAAAGGTCACACAGAGCCCCAAGATGATCGATCACAGAAAGATTATAAGGTTAAGATTAATAATCTTGTGTGATATACTACCATTATTGTGATGTCATTACACGGCTTTGTTGAATACTCGATTCTGATCGGTCAATTACGGCATCCTACGTTATTTCTGAAGAGCAGACCGTTGCTATGGACGCAGACCTGATCACAGAGTCCAATCATGTCAATCCGCAGAAAGAAGTCCCGTCACAAAAACCCATTTTTTTAAAAATCAGGTAAATCAATATTTGGTGCCAAGTTATTGATTACTGAAGTATCCGTGTAACGAGCGAGCCTTCAGGCTGATCGCTTCCTTAGCATCAGATGGAGACAAAGAAATAAAAATAGCTACACCTGATCTATTACACACCTGATCTCTCCGTCGATCAGGTGTGTAAATCATGCGGATCTGATCACAGAAAGGAGAGCCTAACATGGGAGGCAGCGCTAAGACCTCAGCAGGACGAGACACGCGTTCCCCGTTAGCTAGTTTAGACGAGGACAGAGGTTTGCACTTCTTTGTAAGTCAGACTTAACGAAGAAATGAAGTTTTGAGCTATTAAATATAAGACAGGCATCCTGGACTTCCTCCTTCCCTCCGCTGCCTTCGTATTTCCGTGTCCTTCTCTGCTCACTGTTGACTATCAGATGCCATCAGGCTCCATAACAAAACCTGTCTTTAATATCTTTATATGACTCCGTGCTGCGTTTGTTCACGCCGATAAGATCTGGACGGTAAATCAAGAATTCATTGCTCTTGTTTTTATTGCCGCCGGCGTTGTGAGATTTGGTTGAACTGCTACTTTAATCTGACAAACCGGAAAACCAGCAAAAAGCCCTGCAGACGTGGCGAGGCGTCCGGGCCGTGTGATCCTCGGCGGCTTTTGGCGACATCCGCAAGAGCCAGAGCTGCCACCGCCGGACGAGTGATTAACGGCCAACAACAACACATCAGATGACTGCACGCCGCCGCTCCCAGCGCTGCAGGGAGATCTGAGGGAGTCTGTTTGTCACCATGGCTGCACAACATGTCCCAAAAATAATGAGGTCACCTCAGGAGGGATGGAGCGCCTGAATCCCCGCCAGATACTGACCCCTGACCTCTGACCCCTGACCTCAGATTCAGTTAGATTTGACAGACAGGCGCGTGGGGTCTTACGTCTGTCGGCCAGTCTGGCGATGACGATGCCGCTGCCTCCTCTGGCGGTGATCATGAAGCCGGCCTTGATGACGGAGATGATGGCCAGACCCTCCGCCTTCGCTATCACATGAGCTGCAACACACACACACACACACACACACACACACACAAATCAATCACTCCTCCATCACTGAATACACACAAGGAAACACACGTGTAGTGCTTTACTTTGGTTGTGAATGCATGACGAAAACACCAAAAGTGTTTCGAAAAGTTGAGTGAATTTACAGTTTTAGTGCGCAGCTGCGTATAATAATAATAATAATAATAATAATAATAATAATATATTATTGGATTGTAATTCCAGATGTGTTCGTCGCTTTAGTGTTGCAGCTGCTGAAGGTGGAGCTCATTTTAATGCCTTTATATTCTGCTGGGCAGCTTCATCTCTTATAATGCATCATAATTGACTTTATATTTTGTATTAATGGGCTGAATCTGCAGAGTAACTAAACTTAAATAAAACGCAGAGCAGTAAAGAGTAAAGTCCTCCCCTCTGAGACGCAGTCAAGTAGCAGAAAATGGAAATACTCCAGCGAAGTACAAGCACCTCAGATTTGTACTTCGCTTTCCGCTGGTTACTGTAAAATCCACTAAACTACAGCTTACTGATTTTAAGTGCTCTTTCTACCCTGCGCCATGCTCTTCCTCCCTCCCTGACGGTGCAGTGAAGGACAGGGCAGCTTTCTTTTTTTTACCGGGGATGAGTTTGTCGGGTCCGTTCCTGTTGGAGATTTCAGTGAACTCTCTCAGGATCTTGGCGGCTTTCTTCGCCTCCGACTTGAGGTTGGACGGGATGGGGTTACTCACTGCAAACACACAAATTATATGGTTTATTAAAACATCAACGGCTCATTCAGCGCTGCTCCCAAAAGCTACACAATTTTTTCACTTTTCAGCCACACGTAAAACTAAAACCTTTGTCAAAGCGAGGAGTCGCACCACTCGTCAATGAGCTCCTTGTTGGCTTGAATTGATCTTATCGGATCCACATCTGTGCCAATAAAAGCTGAGCAAACTTTCTAGAAAGCTCTGATTGTGAGGGTTTTTATTGGTAGAACAGACAGACGTGGACTGTGAGGTAATCGTTTCTAAAAAGCAGATTTCTCCCGACTGATCAGTCTACACGGCGTCAGAAAGCGAAGAGCTCAGAGTGACGTCTTCAGATTCGTTTTGTCCAAAAGACAGAGTCAAATTCATTTACTATTATAACTGACTTCACCCTTCAGCAGCTGGAACCAGCAAACGTTTGCTTGAAAAATGACAATTAGTCGAAATAGTTGCCAACGCATTCTTTCGATTTATCAACTGAGCCTGTAACACTCATCCATCTGCTGCTTCGTCGCATTCAGCGCCATCATCCTTTCACCAAATAAGATATTTTTGGATGACATATATAAAAAAAAAAACCCAGTATGTGTTTGATTTGTCTTATAATTCTGACATTTAGCATCGTGAATGTTGCTGTGGCCTCCGGCTGCGGCTGGACGGTGTGCTGGAGTCTGACGGATGTATTCATGCTGCAGAAGCACAGCTTTGTTAGCGCGTTGTAGCTCAGCTGAGGATGGGATGTTCGGGCTCAGTGTGTCGTTGTGTCATGTGTTAGGAATGTGCTGGCAGGCGGCATGTTGGCAGACCGGTCTCTGCTGCGTGACTCTTAAAGCAGAAACAGGAAGCTAAATGACAGGATCACTGGTTTCAAACCAGAACATATCACTTCCTTTAAAAGAGTCCCATTTGTTTGTTTGTTAGAGTCTACAGCCACGCTAGCAGCTCTGTGAGGCTACAAACAGCTGCGTTTTCAGCTAAATGCTAAAGTCAGCATGCTAACATGCTCAGAGTGGTTTAGCAGGTATAATGTTTACCGTGTTCCCCATCTTAGTGTAGCGTGTTAGCATGCTAACAGGCTCAGAGTGGTTTAGCAGGTATAATGTTTACCGTGTTCCCCATCTCAGTTTAGCATGTTAGCATACTAACAGACTCACAGTGGTTTAGCTGGTATAATGTTTACCGTGTTCCCCATCTTAGTTTAGCGTGTTAGCATGCTAACATGCTCAGAGTGGTTTAGCAGGTATAATGTTTACCGTGTTCCCCATCTTAGTTTAGCGTGTTAGCATGCTAACATGCTCAGAGTGGTTTAGCAGGTATAATGTTTACCGTGTTCCCCATCTTAGTGTAGCGTGTTAGCATGCTAACAGGCTCAGAGTGGTTTAGCAGGTATAATGTTTACCGTGTTCCCCATCTCAGTTTAGCATGTTAGCATACTAACAGACTCACAGTGGTTTAGCTGGTATAATGTTTACCGTGTTCCCCATCTTAGTTTAGCGTGTTAGCATGCTAACATGCTCAGAGTGGTTTAGCTGGTATAATGTTTACCGTGTTCCCCATCTTAGTGTAGCGTGTTAGCATGCTAACAGGCTCAGAGTGGTTTAGCAGGTATAATGTTTACCGTGTTCCCCATCTTAGTGTAGCGTGTTAGCATGCTAACAGGCTCACAGTGGTTTAGCAGGTATAATGTTTACCGTGTTCCCCATCTTAGTTTAGCGTGTTAGCATGCTAACATGCTCAGAGTGGTTTAGCTGGTTTAATGTTTACCGTGTTCCTCATCTTAGTTTAGTGTGTTAGCATGCTAACATTACCTAATTAGCAGTAAACACAAGGTCATCAGCTCTGCAGGTATTTGGTCAGAAACCAAAGTGTCGGACACGTTAACATGTCGACCTGATGGTGGCGCTGGATGGAAAGTCAGAGGATCAGCAGCGTTATTACAGTTCATCCTGAGGGGAGCATGAACAATGAAGCACGTCTCGTCACAGTCCAGCAGCTGCTGAGACGCTTCACTTAAAACCACAAATGTGAACCTCATGGTGGCGCTAGAGGAAAATGGACAAAACCACAACAATAAGACCGCAGTTCTAATAAACTGGGATCATCCTGTAAGAACCCAATCAGTCCTCAGGCAGGACAAGTCCACATAGTTCAGACTCTACAGGTTTGTGACTGAACCACCAACCTTACAATTAACGGCAGACCTGCTCCACCATCTGAGCTACGACCGCCAGTTGTCTTTCATTTGGTTATAGTCATCTTTAACACAGTGGCTGAGGAGGTTCTAGTGGTCTTTTACGGTCTATTTGTCTCTGAGGACGTTCTAGTGGTCTAAGAGGACGTTCTAGTAGTCTATGATGGGGTTCTAGTGGTCTTTGCGGAGGTTTTAATGATCTTCTAGGTTCTTGTTATCTATGAGGAGGTTCTAGTGATCTTTTATGGTATATTCGTCCATGAGGAGTTTCTATTGGTCTCTGAGGAGGTTCTAGTCTTCGTTAAGGGGGTTCTAGTCGTCTTCTAGGAGGTTCTCGGCATCTTTCAAAATGTTCTAATCGCCTTTGAGGAGGTTCCAGTGATGTTTTAGGTTGTGGTCGTCTAAGAGGAGGTTCCATTCATTTCTGATTAGGTTCTAATGGTCTTTTAGGTTCTAGTCATCTATGAGGAGGTTCTAGCGGTCTTTGAGGAGGTTCTACTGGATAAGGAGGTTCTAATGTCTACAACTGTCAGAAGTAAAAAACAGTAGCTAATTAAATGTATCTTGGTGTTTCTGGAGAAGGACGGATGAACGCGTGATGAAGAGTCATTAAAGACGAAGCATACTGTCTTGCGATGGCGTGTCGTGACTCCGTCATTTAGCGGCTGATTAGCTCGCTGAGAGGCGACGCGGGTCTGAAAATAAATGTGAATGGAGTTTCGTCGACTTCCTCATGAAGTAATTAAAGGCCTTCTGATTAAAATGTCATTAATTTAAATGAGACAGAAATGAATCTCCCACACTGAGGGAGCTGTGACGTCGTCTCTGTCGCCATGACGATGCCTCTCAAACCCCCTGCCAATTACCTGCTAAATGACTAATTAATCAATCACAGGCCCCCGAGCCCAAACTCGATCAGAGAGGAGCTGATGAACCGCTAATGACAGCTCGTTAACGCTAACGAGCTCCAGCAGGAGCGTTGCCGTGCCGACGGCAGTGTGGAATCCATCACGTCTTCGTTCGGTATTTTGTATTTAACATAAACGGACAAAATATGAGACACGTGCGGTCTGATGAGATCTGACAGTAACAACACATCATTTAACTGATCTGGTGATGACTAGAACCAGAACCACCAGAACCCCCTCATAGATGGCTAGATCCCTTAGATTAACAGAACCTCCTCCTCGACCACTAGAGCGACCGTGGCCGCTTATTAACAACTAGATCCTAAAGGCCCACTACAACCTCAAAGACCATTAGATCCCCCTAAGCCACTAGAACCACATCAAAAATGACAACCTCCTCATAGACGACTAGAACCTAAAAGACTACTAGAACCTTGTTAAAATCCCCTAAAAGACCAACAGAAGTTCCTCATAGATGACTAGAACCTAACAAAGCACTAGAACCCCCTCACAAACAACTAGAACCTAAAAGACTACTAGAACCTTGTCAACAAACACTAAAATCCCCTAAAGGACCAACAGAAGCTCCTCAAAGACCACTAGTACTTCCTTATAGACGACTAGAACCTAAAACCCAATAGAACTTGCGCAAATACCATTAGGACCCCTTTAAAGGCCACTACAACGCCTCCAAGGAATCTCCTCATAGACTTCTAGGACCTAAAACACCACCAGAACCCCGTCACAAACAACCAGAACCCCGTGACAAACAACCAGAACCTCCTGACAAACAACCAGAACCTCCTGACAAACAACCAGAACCCCTGACAAACAACCAGAACCTCCTGACAAACAACCAGAACCTCCTGACAAACAACCAGAACCTCCTCGAGGATGACTAGAACCTGAAAGACCCTCACCTGAAGCCATGTGACATTTGTCACCAGGGTTAAAAACTTTTTAACGCGTCTTATTTTTACAGTGAGAACTCTTTACAGACTAAGAACACAGCTAGAACCGGTGGATCCTGTGAAAGCAGAACACAGGTAGACGGACAGGTAAACAGGTAGACGGACAGGTAAACAGCCAGCAGGACTCAGCTTTAATAAACTTACTTTTGTTTCTTTCACTTCTTTTCTTCCTTTTCTCTTCGCTCTGCTTGTGTACCTGCGGACAGGTGAGCTGCGCGAAGCCCTCTCTTCTCTTCACTTCCGCCTCACCTGATTCTCTTGACAGCCCCGCGCGCTGCCGGAAACCACCGACACGTCACGTAAAAAGTAACAAATGACTCGCGCCCTGCTTTGTGCCGGTAAACGCAAGTGGGAGGAGTTACTTGATGGTCTTCAGCGACGTCACACAGAAACAGGTGAACAGGAATTGATGAATGGCTTGAGGTGATGTCAGGTGGACTGGCGCCGCGAGGACAGCCCCAACAGAGGGGCGTTGAACAGCTGGGCGCGTGCCTGAGGCCTCAGCTTTGTGCGCCCTGAGTTCAGTCTCTCAGGCAGAGACTCGTTCACACGCAGTTCTCCACCCAGTAGTTCCTCCTCATGTTCCTTCCGCAAAAACTAGATTTATATCAAGTATTTTATTTTATTTTTACTTAATTTCCTTATTAATTAATGTGTTGTCATAACAGGAAGGTTATGAGTCTCATCACATTAATAAATCGATCAAATTAAATTAATCAAACTTCACTTTCTTCCTCTGAAGACATCCCATCTCTTGAGTTATATTTGTATATTATGATTTTCTTAATTGACTTGTTTATTTATGTTTGATTTAAATTACGTTCCCGTTTCTGTGCGAATTATCTTTTACACAGTCGTACATAGTAGTTTGTATTTCTCTTCTGCTTTGGCTCAGGGGTTTTCCCCCTTTTGTTTGTCTTGTAATGTCATTGTGCCTTTAATAATTTGACACGCCTGATAACCTGAAACACCTCATTGGTGGAGCTTGCTGGGATGCCTGGGAGTCTGCGCTCAGGGCAACACATTAGAAACCAGCGTCAACTACACTGATAAAAAACAGAAGTGATAAACCTGGACTGTTTCTCACTAAAAACATTATTTATATATTTATTTATACATTTATTTCAACACTACTTCACATGTGTGTGTATTTATACACACGTGTTTTATATTTGCCATATTTCTTAAATCCCATCAGCATGTCCTCATGAAGAAGTACACTGGAGCAGGTTCCTGGGAATCAGCATCACCGAGAGCCCGACACCTGGTCCACCTGGTCCGTGGTACCAGCAGACTCCGGAGCAGCTTCCTCCTCAGGCTGCTGCTCGTCCTCATCCTCAGTTTTCATTTCCTTGTGATGTAAATGATCGTTTGCGAGCTGCAGTCAGCTGTTTCTAGTTGCTTTCTTTTTCTCTTCTTTTGTTTTACGCATGTTTAAAAATCAAAACTGAAACTCGTAATGTATTATTCGTTTGGAGATCCAATAAAAAAAATAAAGGCACGGCCGAAAGTGTCACAGAAAGCTTCAGATAAAGTTTACTTTCATTTTCCGCCACAGAGTCCTTCTGATTGGATCAGTGTGTCGGCCTGTTTTCTCTGGACTCACGAAGCTCTTCAACTGGCAAAGTTTGACACAACCATGAGTTTGCCTTTTGGGAGAATTATCTGCAATGATTAAAAGAAAAAGATCTGGAAACTGGATGGAGACGCAGCTGATGCTCAGACGGTTGGGTCTATATGTGAAATGTTCGTCTGCTCGGTATCCGACCGGTTTCCTCCGCAGATGATAATCATAATCAGATCTGGCAGCTATGACTCAGCAGGTCTCAGATCGGCCCGGGACGGCCCCCCCAGCCAACTCCCCCCTCCGCTCAGAGGCCGAAACCCTTCCCATGTGAGTCGTTTTCTCACAGTTAACGTGATAATGTTAATGTTATTAGTAATCAGGCGGCCTCCCTCGGGGAGGTCAGAGGTCAGCAGGGTCAAACACGGCCTGCCGGTTCCTCCAGAATAGATGCAAGCAGTTCCAGCTTAAGTCATTAGAATAATAACAGTAATGGCTGTGAGCGGCGACGCAGAGACGCAGAGATGTGAGCGTGGAGGCGTGGGAGAAGTCCAACAGCCATCCACACGCAAACAGACGAGCGAGGGGGGGGGGCAGGCGGGATGCCACGCAGCAAAGGGCCACAAAGATCTCTAACACTTTAAATATGAACAACGAAAGACACAAAACAATCACAAAATGTGAAGAGCCGAAGGTGAAGATGGACATTTAATCAGACAAACCCTCTTACAAGTACAGAAAGTACACAAGTAGTACCAGCAGAGCGTACTTAAAGCATCCAAAGTGAAAGCCCTCTTCACGCAGAGCTCCAGACAAGTGACGTTTTTAAAACGCCCTGTTAGTTTTGTTGCTGCGACTTTGAGCGCCGCACCTGAACACACCTGCGAGGCTCCGCAGCTTCACGCGTTACAAAGCCGATCGTGCGTTTCAGTGTAAACTCAAAGCAACGAGTAACTTCACATCAGTTACTGCAGCAGAAAGTACAGCATGTGTCTCTGAAATGCAGCGGAGTGGAAGCTAAAAGCAGCTAAAAGGGAAGAACTGCGCTGAAACTGCACTCACGACTGCAACACCTGCCGCTGATCACCGCCACAGACACTTTATATCACACGGTGTTGTTTCAACAACCTGGCTGAAGAGACGCCTGTCGGCTTAAAGGTGAACCTGCACCTGCGTCGATCTTATTGGTGGACGGAGTCAGGTGACCTGACGAGATCAGGGCCTTTCAGTTACACGGTATTACATCTCAGCACATAACAGTTATTTGTGCATCAGTCACAGCTGCGCTGGCATTCAGCTAATGACGCCAGGAAGAACAGCCGTGAAAATGGGATTTATCTGAGGAAGAAGCCGTCTGGGACTCGCCGCCTCAGGGAGCGTCTGCTTACATCAACCTTTATCGCATCTTTTCGTGTTAAAGCTTTTACTAGCATTTCATCCCTTTTTTAAAAAAACAAAAATCATGTGTTTTCACTCTGCTGCACTTTTGTTTCAAGCTCAAATTTAAAATGTGCGTAAAATTGCAAAAATGTCAATAGTGAAGAAGGCCGGTCCTCTGAGGATGATGCTCCGCAGGCTGGCGGAGGAGGTCTTTCTGCTGGACCAGGACCAGGACCAGCTCCCAACCTGCTCTCACCTCGTCGGATCCCACAACAGCTTCAACACGTCCTCTTGTTTACTGCACGGCTTCATCTTAAAAACCTCCAAATATACAAAACGCACAACTGGAACCCGCTGACACTCGAGTCTAACACTAAAATCTGCTTTTTCATTGTGTAAGTTTGGTGGTATTGTTATTGTAATTATTGTTTTCCGATGCCGTGTGTTCAAATGTTCACGTGCGATCTGCTGCCGAACGCACAAAACCGTTCACGTATTCACATCCATGACTAAAACTCTTGAATTAAATATGTGAATGTGAACAAAAAAAAAACCTGAAAAAAGTGGCGAGAACAAGAAGAAACAAAGGAGGAGCAGGTAAGAAAACTTAAAAAATTAATAAAATGCGACATGAAGAGAAGAAGAAAGAGAGACAAAAGGACAGAAGAAGAAAAGGTAAGAAAAAATGGATTCACATCTTTTACTGACGTAGAAGAAGAAGCAATAACGATCAAAAACTTCAGCGTGAAGTAAATCTGTTTCAGTGCATCGCTGTGCCATTATACTGCAGTGTTGCACCTGTTTGTAGGCCTGGTATTCATGTTTGTAACTCCATGTTCTCTGTTTGGAGAACTGAAAGACTGCCACCTGGCGGCGGGAGGACAGGTATGTTCTTGTCCGTGAGAACGATGCCATTAAACTGAGTGAGATTCAGCAGAAGATCATTGAGGGCCGTGTAAACTTTGAGGGGAAGGACCCCACGAACACATCGACGTGGGTTTAATCTCACCAAAAGGCCGTGACGCGATCGGCCATCGGGCTGATGTCGGTGTTCCTGGGCAGCGTGGCGGCAATGTCACATGGTGTGCTGCCATCAGTGTGTCCGCCATCACGCCAACCTGGGGCCCTGCAACACTCACAGCTCCTCGTTTTCTTTCTACAATAAACATTTATCCCTCCAGCTTCGCGTCCCGAGCATTGTGTTTTTCTATTTTTCTACGTAGCGTTTAGCGCTTTTAATTTTGATTTGACAACACAGTTCAGTTTTGAGCACAGACTGAACTGTTTTGAGGTGAAAGAAGAGTCTGAGGTTTTGTGAATGCAGCTTGAAAACTGTGTTTCGTGTTCACAGTCTGGAGAAAAGGAGAGCAGCTTTCTAGAAACGTGTCTTAGCGATCGAGAGAAACTGTAATAAACAGAGTCCTTGCAGCTGGATCAAAAAAGAAAACAGACCATTTTGAATTAAAGCAGCACGACAGTTCAAATCACAATACAATGGCCTGTAGCGTCATATCACACTGAAACTTGCACTAGAAAACGAAATCCTGCCGAATACATCAAACGGAAGATAAATACTGTGATATGATATCCAGGCCATATCGCCCAGCGCTAGTATCAACACCAGCCAGCGTGTTATCTATTATCTCGAGTACGGGGCACATACCACAGAGAAGAAACACTGCGAGTATATACAATCATCGATAAGGATGATAACCCCGTGTCGGCTTCCCTATCCTCGTGCAGGCTTGCTTTGCATCAAAGTCGGCCCCGTTGAAGAAACACTGTGCCGACTGACGGATCGCGTCTGTCTGAGTTTGTTTTTGCGTGCCATCGCCCGTTGAAGACATCAGGAGTTGGAGACTTGTGTAGGAAAATGTCCACCGGTTTCAGCGGGGACAGTTTTACCAATGTGAAGCGACAATTTATACCTCAAGCGAAAGTGAGACCCATTGCTTCCAGGTTTTATTGTCTCCTTGGTTTTGCCGCGAAACCTGACAGATGACAACTCGATACGTCTCAAGATGACCCCGAGTTGTGGATTTAAACTCAAGAACTGAAAAGCAGGTGTCAGCTGTCATAATTAAATGTAATTAATCGATTAGCTGTGCTTTCTGGAGCCAGGAACGCCGTAGGAAGGAAATAATACATTTAAAATTTCAGTTTCCTCTTCCCTAAATGGTACGCAGTGTGTCTTTTAACGATTAGGTAACTAATAACTAGTTAGAACCAAACTTATCAGAAACACAAACACTTGAACAAACTTCAGCGTGATAAGAACGACCTAAACTGACAGAAACCATCTTTGGGAAAAATGTATTTGACGTGTATTTGATTTTAATTGGCTCATGACCCGTTCGCTAACATGGAGGGGGCGGGGCTTATGACCTGTACTGCAGCCCGCCACCAGGGGGCGCTCCAGGTGTTCTGGTTTCACTTAGTCGTCCATCTTTATATACAGTTTATATACAGTTAGCTAGCTTTAACTGCTTTATACAGTTAGCTAGCTTTAACTGCTTTATACAGTTAGCTAGTTTTAACTACACAGTTAGCTAGTTTTAACTGCTTTATACAGTTAGCTAGCTTTAACTGCTTTATACAGTTAGCTAGTTTTAACTACACAGTTAGCTAGTTTTAACTGCTTTATACAGTTAGCTAGCTTTAACTGCTTTATTCAGTTAGCTAGTTTTAACTGCTTTATACAATTAGCTAGTTTTAACTGCTTTATATACAGTTAGCTAGTTTTAACTGCTTTATATACTGTTAGCTAGTTTTAAGTGCTTTATATACAGTTAGCTAGTTTTAACTGCTTTATACAGTTAGCTAGTTTTAACTGCTTTATATACAGTTAGCTAGTTTTAACTGCTTTATACAGTTAGCTAGTTTTAACTGCTTTATTCAGTTAGCTAGTTTTAACTGCTTTACATACAGTTAGCTAGTTTTAACTGCTTTATACAGTTAGCTAGTTTTAACTGCTTTATTCAGTTAGCTAGTTTTAACTGCTTTACATACAGTTAGCTAGTTTTAACTGCTTTATTCAGTTAGCTAGTTTTAACTGCTTTATATACAGTTAGCTAGTTTTAACTGCTTTATACAGTTAGCTAGTTTTAACTACACAGTTAGCTAGTTTTAACTGCTTTATATACAGTTAGCTAGCTTTAAGTGCTTTATATACAGTTAGCTAGTTTGAACTGCTTTATATACAGTTAGCTAGTTTGAACTACTTCATATACAGTTAGCTAGTTTTAACTACACAGTTAGCTAGTTTTAACTGCTTTATATACAGTTAGCTAGCTTTAAGTGTTTTATATACAGTTAGCTAGTTTTAACTGCTTTATATACAGTTAGCTAGCTTTAAGTGCTTTATATACAGTTAGCTAGCTTTAAGTGCTTTATATACAGTTAGCTAGTTTTAACTGCTTTATATACAGTTAGCTAGTTTGAACTACTTCATATACAGTTAGCTAGTTTTAACTATTTTATATACAGTTAGCTAGTTTTAAGTGCTTTATATACAGTTAGCTAGTTTTAACTGCTTTATATACAGTTAGCTAGTTTTAACTGCTTTATATACTGTTAGCTAGTTTTAACTGCTTTATATACAGTTAGCTAGTTTTAACTGCTTTATACAGTTAGCTAGTTTTAACTGCTTTATACACAGTTAGCTAGTTTTAACTGCTTTATACAGTTAGCTAGTTTTAACTGCTTTATACACAGTTAGCTAGTTTTAACTACACAGTTAGCTAGTTTTAACTACACAGTTAGCTAGTTTTAACTGCTTTATATACTGTTAGCTAGTTATAAGTGCTTTATATACAGTTAGCTAGCTTTAAGTGTTTTATATACAGTTAGCTAGTTTTAACTGCTTTATATACTGTTAGCTAGTTTTAACTGCTTTATATACAGTTAGCTAGCTTTAACTGCTTTATATACAGTTAGCTAGTTTTAACTGCTTTATATACAGTTAGCTAGCTTTAACTGCTTTATATACAGTTAGCTAGTTTTAACTGCTTTATATACAGTTAGCTAGTTTTAACTATTTTATATACAGTTAGCTAGTTTTAAGTGCTTTATATACAGTTAGCTAGTTTTAACTGCTTTATATACTGTTAGCTAGTTTGAACTACTTCATATACAGTTAGCTAGTTTGAACTGCTTTATATACAGTTAGCTAGTTTTAACTGCTTTATATACAGTTAGCTAGTTTTAACTGCTTTATACACTGTTAGCTAGTTTGAACTACTTTATATACAATTAGCTAGTTTGAACTGCTTTATATACAGTTAGCTAGTTTTAACTGCTTTATACACTGTTAGCTAGTTTGAACTACTTTATATACAATTAGCTAGTTTGAACTGCTTTAAAAGATGACGTATTTCATACGACTTCCTTGAATCTGTGGAACATGATGATCTTGTGAAAATACAAGATACTTACTTAGATAACCGTATCACCAGCTGAACTTTTATTATGAAACGCGAGCCACTGAACTCAGTCTCCCACAATCCTCCAGGTATTCACACCTGTGTATGAGCTCCGCCCATGGACCCAGCTTTCAGCTACCATTGGTCAGTGTGACCCGTGATGTCACCAGGTCAATAAAAGGGTCAGCTGGCTTTCGTTTTGTTTTTCTTTTGCATACTGCTAAGCTAACTAAACAAGCTAAGCTAAGCGCCCGCAGCAGGTTATTGTGTAACGTAACGTTGTGCAACGCCGCTAAGTTAACGCAGAAACACAGTCTTTGCGTGCTAACTAACTCTTTTTAACGTCATCCGACACAGATCACACACACGCACACCTTGAACTGGCCTTAAACACAACCGCACACGCGGAGAGGAAACTCCCGCCGCAGGTGCTTTTCTTCGTCTGCAACACGCTCGTGCACGCCGAACACACAGTGCTGACCAAAGCAACACACACACACACACACACACACACACACACACACACTGCTTGTTTTCTGTGTATTTGGTTAGATTGTATATTGTGTGTTTTATTAGCTTCTTAATAAACGCTTGTGTTTAATTATGCTGGCTTCTTTAATGTCGCACACGAGTGAATGAGCTGCCAGCTTCTTCTGTGTTGAACTCCTCCAACCTGCTAGCTACTGGTGGTAATTCTGGTTATAGTTATTCATTTAATTATCAATCAGAGTTGCAAACTATTAGTTTAGTATATCTGATGAGACTGAATCTATCGTTTCCCTTCTTTAAGGTTGGCGCCCCAGACGGACTTTAATATTAATTAACGTTTACAGTTATTATTATTAACGTACACAGTTTGGTGCCCCTTTAAACTCCTTTAATTCCCATATATGAAAGAGAAACCAAAGAAAAGGAAAACTTTCCTTCGTCCCCCAGCTGACATTATTTTTCCTCAAACAAATCCACTGAATTCTTTTCATTGCTTCTTCTGACATCTGCTTTACAGCCTTTCACAAACTCTGCCCGCAAATTCCCAGCGCTACGATCGATCGTGCTGTGAACCCTGTGCACATCGCTTCTACCCTAAAAACAATGCTTGAATTTTAATGAGGTATTTTGTTTGTTTTTTGTTGTTTTGTTTGTACTTTTCTAGGAAATCTTTTTTGTTTTTATTCACAGAGGGCCGAAGCAGTTGCTGCAAGGCTTTTCCAGGCAAACAGCGAAGCTCTTCGGCCTTGAGAGGCAAGCCACACCATCCGCAAACCTGCCCTCCGTGGCTTTAGAGATGGCGATCGACGTGGAGGCTGGAGCCAACAGGCTCAGGTGATGATCCGGCGTTTAACCTGAAGCAGAGTTATATCTGTCTCACCGGAGAGAAACATCAGCGAAGCCTTTCTTCAGTACTCTAGCTCCTCACGCTGGGACCGACAGCCAGATGTGGTCCTGGAGTCGCCTACCGCAGCGGGGACTAGCACCCAGGCTGTTCTGGTGGTCGCGAAACTTTACAGGTGTGCGGTTGAGATCAAAACGAAGGCCGAGTTCGAAGATGGGTGTGGTCCGACCCACGAGTGCTGTAACAACACAGCGTCAACATGTTGACTAGCTGGTCTCTAATTCAGGCCAGTGGTTCCCAACATAGGGGTCGAGATGATTAATGGGAGAAGAAAGAAGAAGAAACAAGTTCTGATACACAAATCTGGTTTCGGTTTTTGGGCTTAAATAAAACCATGTGAGAAGTTCAGAGAGAAAATGACAAAAACTCATAACTCTGAAATGTGACTAGATCCTTTTTTTTTTCCTGTAAGAGGTCACGAGCCAAAGAAGCTGTGAACCACTGGTTTAATCTTCGACAATGTTTTGTATTTTATAAACCGATCGTGTGTGTTTTGATGTAAAATCTTCATCTGCAAAGTGTGCAAAGCTTAAACACACCACTTGAGTAAGTGTACTTTCCACCACTGGAGGAAAAAGGACGAGTGGAAAGAGAAAGACAAAGATGAAGGGAAGAAAAGACAATTGTTTTAATAAGAGTTTGTGTTTTAATGCTCTTTGTCGTCTTTTTCTGTGACTCTTCTGATCTTTATCTTTCTTTTCATCCATCCCTCCGTCTCTCCTTCTTTCTCTCGTGTCTTTATCTTTTCCTTCAATCGCTTCTCGCATTAATCCCTCCTCTCGCTCTCTTTAAATAGCCTGCTGGATAAACATCAGTCTCACTGCAGCCATTTGTCTTCTTAATGTGTTTCCACTGGGTTTGTGTGTGTGTGTGTGTGTGTGTGTGGGTGTGGGGTGTTTCAGGCCACCCAGTCTCCATAAACCAGATCAGTCCTCTACAAGTCCTCCTCAAAAGCCCTCACTTTGAGTTATTTTTCACATCCTGTAGTCTGCTAATTCTCCTTCAAGTCATCTTGTGTCCTTCAAGTTTAAGTCCCAGTCCCCTATAAATCTTTCCCCAAGTCCTCCAGTCCTCTGCAGATCGTCCTCCCCATGCAGAACACCTTTTCAAGTCCTCCAGTCCTCCGTACGTCATCCAGTCTTCGATTTCCCTGTTCTTTTAATCCACTATGAGTTCAAATCCTCACGTCCTGTGTTAAGTCCTCTGCATTACTGTTAGTGATGTCAGCTAATGTTAGCAGTCAGTAACAAAATGCTAGTTAATGTTAGCTTATTTTAGCCTAAAACTATCTATACTATGGACCGTAGTTTTTGTTGTTGAATGATTGCTAACATTAGCTAGTATAATGGACCTAGTGTAGATAAATATATAATGCAGCTAATGCTTTGTTCCTGAATGCTAATGTTAGCTGACACAAGCTAATGCTGCTATTGCTAATATAGAAGCATTAGCTCAATATATTGATATTTACATAAGCTAATGTTAGCCTAACAATAACCACAATATGGTCCACTACAAGTCATCCCCCAAGTTATTCTAGTACTCAAATCCTCCACAAGTCATCTTCCTGGTCTTTCAGTTCCCTAGGAGTCCCTGTTAGGTCCTCTGGTCCACGAAAGAACCAACAAATCCTGCACCCTGTCGATCACTTGTACTTTATGAACAACGTTTCAGTTCTCAGACCTTCATCAGGTAAACTTCAGGTCCTTCTAGTCCTCTGTAAGTCATCTTTCCAGTGCTCCAGTTCCCAAGGAGTCCCGTTTCAAGTCATCCAGTCCTCTACAAGTCCCTTTTTGAGTCCTGTGGTCCACTATGAATTCTCCTTCAAGTCATCTAGTGCCCTTGAACTGCTGCTCTCGTTCTGTCCTCCAGTCCCCTAAGAATCCTCCCCCAAGTCCTCCAGTCCCCACTAAGTCCTTCTCCAAGTCCTCCAGTTCTCTAGGACTGCTTTTTGTCCTACATGTGTGTCCCGCATCACCTGAGGGAACTCTGCGGTATCTCAGTGGGCAAATCAGGACACAACTACTATTAACGTCTGGTATCTGCGACAATTAGTGACAGACTTTTAACGAACCTGTACCGCGCACACAGAAACCACAACGTTACCTGTCACTGCTCCGGTCTGGATCGTGCTGGCCACGCCCCCGAGCTGTCAATCAAACATCCCCTCCCAGGTATGTAAGACACGCGCGTGTGTGCGTGTTCCTGTGTATGAAGGTACAGGAATGTGTTTATTTAAAGTGTGTGTGTGTTGGGATGTAGACAGTAGCAGTACAGACGGAGATTCAGGTGTAATTCATCACAGGTTAGTCATTACCTGCCACAGCTGTTAGTCACCTCGCTGCACTGCTCCTCCTACACTGCTTCTATTGTTTCTACTGTCATTTTATATAACTGTACCTTCAATAACTTCATTTCAAACCAGTATCCACAGTACTTTATGTTCCAATGTTGTTAACTGTTATTACCCAACTCTCTCACTAACAGCCACGTGCAACTTTAAAATCACCTCAACGCCTCAATAAATAAAGAAATCCAGAGCAGAGAATGATTTCATTACACTGAAAATGTCCCGAAAGCTGAGCTGAAGGCCCAAAAGATATGATTGGTTTGGTTATGAAGCTATAACGTAGCTGTCTGCTAAATGGTGGCTTGTTGTTAGCTGAACATTAGCAACCACTGACCTAGTTGTTTATGGAGTTATAGCGCAGCATTAGCTATTGATGTGGACTAACACTGCATTAAGTCAATAAAGCTAGTGTTAAAGTTAGCATTCATATGTCGTTAATTTAGCTAACATGAGAAAATTGAATGCTGACATTGGCTAACAACTTAAATTGCTCATATTCAGTTAAGTCTATAACACAAGCTAATATTTGCTAAAATTAGCATTCAGCCACATATGACTTTATGTCCATATTGTGGTTATTGTTAGGCTAACATTAGCTTATGTAAATATTCAATATGTTGAGCTAATGCTTCTATATTAGCAATAGTAGCATTAGCTTGTGTCAGCTAACATTAGCATTCAGGAACAAAGCATTAGCTGTATTATATATTCATCTACACTAGGTCCATTATGCTAGCTAATGTTAGCAATCATTCAACAACAAAAACTACGGTCCATAGCATAGATAGTTTTAGGCTAAAATAAGCTAACATTAACTAGCATTTTGTTACTGACTGCTAACATTAGCTGACATCACTAACAGTGTGCTATTTGGTAATGCACTTGCATAATTACGTAAGCTAATTTTAGCATCACATAACAGTTAACTACATTATGGATCTATGTGGCTGAATGCTAACTTTAGCAAAACATTAGGTAGCTTTATTGATTTAACTGAATATGCAATACAGCTCAATACTAACATGCTAAAATTAGCATCATCATTAAAGACTATTATTCACTGAGATAAATATGTCATTTGCCATTAAAGTGCCTCATTCTTTAATTTGTTTACAGGAAACGTTTTAAGATACTTTTTAATATATGACATGTGAATCTTACAATAACCCACATTCCCGATATTGTCTGGTAACATAATTGTTGTTCAAAATGGCAATTAATAAAACAGACAAACATCTTTAATTTGATCCTTTTACAGTGTTTATTTGTGAATTTCCTCTAAAAGCAAAGTTAATTCAGTTTAAAAACAAGAGTAGGATGAGGAAGAGATTAAAAAAATAGGAAACAGTGAGAAGAAAATAGGTTAAAAGGAAAATAAAATCTGCCCTCTGTGCAGTCATGTGGACTGTGGGAAGTCAGGATTTATTCCTATAATATCATGTGAAAGCAGACTGGTTTGATTCCCAACCCTCTGCTGAACTCTGTCATAGAGAAACACATTCATCAGGAACAAATCAGCCGTTTATGTCTGTGGAGATGTGCGCTGCGAACGGGATGGCCGAGGCCGACGAAATGTGCGCAGCTCCGTGGCATTTTCGTTTCTGAAGGCCCCGAGATAAACAAAGTGAAGTTTGTGCTGTTGGTGCATTGCTTTGTTTCTTTGTGTGTCATAACCACCGACTCCTGCTAATAAAAACCTTGCTTCATAGCACTGCCAGCGGGTAGAAACTCCACAGGGTCCCTTTGAGTATCAGGTTATCTCAGGAAAACAAGGTCAGCAAGCTGTTAAAGCAAGAAAACAACTTCATTTGAATAAACTCATTATATTTCAGGTCGGTGTTTTTGGATTTATGTTTTGGTTGAGTCTTAGCGCGAGTCATTTCCAGCTGTTTTCATCAAACAAGCTGTAAAAACCCGCAGCTGCTGAACATAGCGGCGCATCTAGCTGCTGAACATAGCGGTGCATCTAGCTGCTGAACATAGCGGAGCATCTAGCTGCTGAACATAGCGGCGCATCTAGCTGCTGAACATAGCGGAGCATCTAGCTGCTGAACATAGCGGCGCATCTAGCTGCTGAACATAGCGGCGCATCTAGCTGCTGAACATAGCGGCGCATCTAGCTGCTGAACATAGCGGCGCATCTAGCTGCTGAACATAGCGGCGCATCTAGCTGCTGAACATAGCGGCGCATCTAGCTGCTGAAGAACCAGGTGTTTCCCTCAGGAGACCGAACAGAGCGCTGACGGAGAGAAGACCGGACCGACGTCCATCAGGAGACACAAACTTGCCTCCTGACGAAGCGTCGCGTCGCTCTGCAGCTGCTGGAGACGGAAACGAGCAGCTGTTTCCTGACACAAACAACTCAAAGGACGCGATGCTTTCTCACTAAATCGTTTTGGGCGCAATCGTGCGATGTCTGCGCTGAGGGCGGCGCTGTCGGTTAGTTCACGTGTTCGGCTGACGAAGACGTTCCAGGTGAAGGAAGCAAAGGTGATTCTGGCCCACTCAACAGATGACATAGGTGTGCGTGTGTGTGTGTTTGTGTGTGTGTGTTTGCAGTCCGACCAGCTCTGCTGCAGTTTTGGCAACAACTTGCATTCATCTAATCACACACACACACACACACACACACACACACACTCACTTTTGACAGTTTGCTTAATTACTATGAAATGACTGTAAGCGATATTTTAGCAGCATCGAGCCAAAGACAGACAGACAGATCATTACCTCGTTAAAAGGAATTCTGGGTAATTACGTCTAGGCTATTGTTACTACAGCTGCATGTTTTGACTGCAACAGTCACCACAGTCACTTCTTTCTTTAGAAATCACCACTAAACAAGAAACTAATGACTGAATTATTGGACTTTTCGAACTTAAATTTCACTTTAAACAGCTTTAAAATGTTTTCCAAACTGCGCGAGTGAGCGTGTTTTCGTGGCTGCACCGTTCAGTCAAATGGAAATACACATTCCCCAACATTCAGGCCACCGTGTCCCCGCTGGCGTTAAAAATAAAGTTCTGCTGGTTTGAAGAGGTCGAGCTTTTTGTCTTCATAGCAGAAAGGAAACATTCACTTTAGACGTGAAGCTGTGCGGCGGCAGCCAAAGTCAACAGTGCTGCTATGTGGTTCACCCTGTCGGAGACAGACTCAACCAGACACCGGGTGCACTAAGCTGTCTTGGCCTTGGCTTCTTCAACGGGACTAATTGTGGCATTCAAGTGCATTTACTCGAGTATTGTAGTATTTCCATCGTACTTTTTACTCCACTACGTTTGTCTGACAGCTTTAGTGGCTGAAAACTGGATCCAGGAAGTCTCGCTTCATATTAAGTGGGGCAGACAACCATGGGCAAAAACCACGGCGCTCCATCTTCAGGATCGACTCCAGGTCTTCATCGGGGGCGGCTTCAGTTACTTTACAGATCACAGTGTTTCAGCCCCTTCCTGTCCAGTGAAAACCTCGTATCTCCAGGTGTTTGTGACGAGCTGAAGGATGAAGAGTTTCCTTCATGTGCTGAGGAAACTCTCCTCCTCCTGAAGCTGAATAAACCCTTTAACCCCCCCTCGGATCAGCTGGGAAACGCATCGTCACAGAGCTGAAAACAGGCTGTTTCTCTGATACGTGGTTCTCACAGGACGGCGACGCTGCAAACACCTGATGATCTTATAGACCATGATGCATTGCTGCAGGTTAAACTACCCAACAGGATGTAAAGCAGTTAAAATGAGCTCAACCTGAAACATCTGCAGCAGTAAAATGCAACACACACATGAATGCAGCAGGAATATGAATCCAGAAACATCAGATATAATAAACACTGACAGGAAGCGTTTTACTGCACAGGGACGACTCTCACTTTAACTACATGTTGCTGATGATACTTCAGACTTTTACTGCAGTAAAGGATGTGAACACTTCTTCCACCTGTTTGCATCCCATCACAGTTGATACCACTGATGTGTCACCTCTGCATAAAGCAGTTTACTGTTCACTAATGTGCTGCTAATGCTAACGCAGCAGCTTCTATTGCTGCTGTTTCACCTAGTGAGGCTTTTATTGTGAAGCAGCCGCAGGAAACGCACCTCCGCCACAGTTCGTCTAACAGCCGGCTGCAGAAAGCAAAAACACGCTAAAACGAGACCATTTCCCTTTAGAAGAGTAACTGTTAGTCTGGGCCTCGGATGAAACCAGACCAGACGTATTAAGACATCTTGAACTCGACTTAGTGACAGCATCGTGTTCGCAGATCTCTGATATTAACTTATCATTATTATTATTATTATTATTGCTACGGATAGAAATAGTGGACAAAAGTATGAAAATAAGACCCAAGTTGTAATAAACTGGAATTATCCATCGACTTGTCCTTTAGGTGTTTGTTACACTGAGAGATCATATAATAAACAGTTTATAAAGAATTTGGTTGTATGTGAAAACTGAATTTTCTTTTTCTCCAAACTTCCCAGTTTCCAGGACTTTATATATATATAATTCAAGGCTTTCCAGGTTATTCGGGAGGCATGGATTTAACAGCTACACAGTGAAGAAACAGCAGAATAAAAAGCCTTAATTTGGGAAAAATATATATCAAATGTGTGTCTTTATTCCTCTTTCAGTATGTACATATTGCACATGGAGCGGCAGCGTAAACAATATAAATACACTGGAATATTACTATAATTATCAGTTATTATTATGCGTCATGTAACATTAAACACATTCAGCGTCTCTGATGTTTCTGTCGCACAGGACGGCAGAACAAAAGGCAACAAAACGCTGTTAATCAGAGGATTTGTCCGTTTATTTCCTCCGTGTTTTAAGCGTCCGTCGTCCAAAATAACACAAAAACCAAAACACTGTTGTCCTGCGAGAACGAGAAGAAGACATTCGGCCCCAGATGAAAGTTTCCAGATCAAATCTGCGATCCACCTCGATTCAGCTCGCTGTTTTCCAGAAGCTGCATCATCAGGAGGACGCTCACCTGAGAAAAACAGAAATGCAGCTTCTTCTCAGTCTGAATGTGAGAAGAGACGATGAAGACGGGCCTCCGGTCGGTGTGGCGTTCAGCAGAGTCGAGTCCAGCAGGACAGAGCGAGAGGGAGGAAGAATCTAGTAGAGAAGATGTTTTGACAACAAGACTGTGGATGAGTAGTCGAAGAGATTAGAGTCTAGTGAAGGCAAGTCGACTAGAGGCCTGAGCTGTGACAGGAGGAAGAGGAGGAGTTAGAGTCGAGCAGTAAAAAGAGGATTTAAATCAAGCAGAGCTGAACTAAACTGAGTACGACTGAGTGGGATGAAGTTGAGTCAAGATGAGTAGACTAACGCCAAAATCAGACTACACAACGCTTTAGTCTTTTGAGATCAGATCGTGAGTCGAGTTTCCGTCCAAACACATTTCAACAAAATGTGCAGAAAATGGCGAAAAGAAAACGCGAAGGAATGCTGGTTTCCGTCCACTCCTGTCGGCGGAGGTCCTTCTTCAGTCGGCGCCGAGCTGAGTTTAGTAGAGCGCAGCAGAGCAGGGGGGGTCATTCAGGAGAGGGCCGAGCAGAAAACCGCATCCTGGTCGCTGGTCGCGCAGCAACGTCGTCTGGCTGCAGTAGATAACTCGGAGTAGTTTCTGTTGGCTGTCGGTCGACGGCCCTCGTTAAGATGCCCCACCCTCCTCGTGGTCACGGCGACACTTCCTGTCCAGAGGCTGTTACAAGAGAGATTGAGAAAGAAGAGACAATAAAGTTCAGCTCAGAAACCTTTTACTAAGTCAAACACGGCGCACTGGCCCTTTAAGAAGAAGCCTGGTTTCAGCATCTTGAACTACAACAGAAATGTCCGAATCGAAGCAGCTCCAGAAGCGCTGGGTACTACGTTTCCCATGATGCAACTCTAACGGCGTTATGTACTCTACAGGTTTTACTGCTTGCAATATCAACAGGTTCTACGGGCCACTGTCTTCAGGTTCTGTGGGTTCTGTAAACCGCAGTTTTTCAGGTTGTACAGGCTCTATAAAGCTACAGATTACCGATTCTAGACTCTACAAGTTCCACATGTTCTACAAGACTGACAGACTCTCTGCTCTAAGGGTTCTACAAACTATACAGAGTCCACATCCTACAGGTTCTATCAGAGACTTTAAGTTCTACAGGTTTTATAAACTCTCTGTAGTTTTATTGTCTCTGCAAGCATCTGCAGCATTAAAGAAGCCACATGTTCTACAGGTTATAAAGAGTCCACAAGTTCCACAGATTCAGGTTCTCTTGGTTCTACCGGTTATATAGAGGCTTTTACCCTACAGGTTGTGTAGTCTCTAGCTCTGGTTCCACGTTGTACAGACTATGTTGTACAGGTTCTACTGACCTTAGATGCTACAGGTTCTACAGTCTTTACACCCAAAGGATCTACAGACATTGGGTTTAAGATGTTCTACAGAGTATATGTTCTACGTGATCTACTGACCTGGTTTTATGGACTCTATAATCAACAGGGTCTATTCACTCAAGGTTCTGCAGGTTCTATAGACTCTGTAGAACCCGCTCAACAGGTTTTACAGACTATGTTCTACAGCAATGGCTCCCATCGTGGGTCTGGACCACCCCAAGTTGTCACAACGCATGCATGACGGGCCTGATGGGGGATTTGGAACCACAGGTTTTCTAGACTCAGTGTTTCTTCAGGTTCTCCTGGTTCTCTGCAGACTCTGTGGTTCTGCCTGATCATTTAGTCTCTGTCAGGAGTTTTTCGGGTTATTTACTGACTGAACAATCGTCACATTGTGTTGTAGCTGTTTATGCTCTTCTTCTATGGTCTCCATAGAGACCGCTGCTCGCCGGCAGCGGGGCCCTGCGCTCTGAACGAGGTCAGATAACGAAGCTGATGCTCCATTTTAGGAATTTTGGGTCGGTCCTCTGCAGTGTGACTGGCAACACCAGGAACAACAAACATTCCCTCATGTATGAAACATGTTGTTGTTACCAGACTTTCAGGCCTAAAGCCGATAAAGTCGCTGTTGGGAATATTTTCCCGTCATTCATCCGTAATATTTGTTCTGCCTGCTCTGACCTTTGACCTCTGTACATTTGGTCCCTGCTGGTTCAGGACTCAGATCTGTGTGGTTTTAGTCTACAGGAGGAAGAAATCACAGTAGCGTTCATAATAAAAAGGTCCAGAGAGCCCGGACATGATGGCACGACGTGTATATTTTGGTCTGTATACGCAAATGTGATCAAACGGCGTCTTACCGTCTCTCGGTCCGTTTATCTCTCCATACAGCGAGGGCTGTTGGCCAATCGAATCAACAGACGAGCACACCTTTTATAATCTGCGGGAGGGCAAAACAACACAGCATGTTTACCTGCGGTTAGAAAACAGGTTCGCTTTTCTAAAAACAGACACAATCTACAGCTGGAGTCTCACACGGCCCAGGATGTGTTTAGCCTAGCTTAGCACAAAGACTGGAGGCAGGTGGAAACTGCTAGCCTGGAGCTGCAGTTTAAATGTCCCACCTGGCTTGTTGTAGCAGGAAAAGCACAAGTGGAAGTAATAAAAGTAATGATTCTGTTGCAACAGTTAGTACAGAGCACTGCAGCAACTACTGATGTTTAAAACCTGGAACTAAAAAGATCTTTTTAAGCTTAAATTCACTGCACATGTCTCGCCCCCAGTTACAAGCACATCTGCAGCCGCTCTGCGAGAAATGCGTGACACGAGAACGCACGCTAGGTGGTTTAACGAAACTAAACACTAAACACTTTACAGTGTACTCCGTTACTTTCCTGCTACAACACAAGCTAACGGCAGCCAATAAGCTGTCAGATTTCTGTAAACAACAGCAGAACAAGTTTGAACCTTCACAGCTTCTGTAACTTTCACCTTCAACGGGAAAACCTGCTGCTGCATGAACGGGCCACACACACACACACGCACGCACACACACACACACACGCACACACACACACACACACACACAGAAGAAATCAGGTCAGAGTTATTTCACTGGACGTCGGTTCGATTCCCTTCAGTGTTACTGTGTCGTGTTGCTGCAGGAGGTTGTTTCAGATCAAAAACAGGATAAGACTTGTTTTAACACACACACACACACACACACACACACACACACACACACGCACACACATTTTGTTCACACATACACTCACTCTCTCCAAGATAAACACAGTGCGATATGCATGATTTAAGATCATAAGAGCTGCTGTTCTGACACGATTACACCGATAACACAGTGTGTGTGTGTGTGTGTGTGTGTGTGTGTGTGTGTGTGTGTGTGTGTGTGTGTGTGTGTGTGTGCATGTGTGTGTGTGTGTGTGTACTCACAGGCAGGTATTGTGCAGTCTCTGGTGTTGTGGTACAGTCTGTAGAAATGTTTTCTGCACTTTGGGTTGAAGTAAAGAGGACCTGAGGACAGAACGAAACGCTTCAGAATACTGGACTCTGATTGGACGGAAGGTGTGACACAGACACAGTTTTGAGGTACTTGTACTTTACTTGAGTATTTCCATTTTATGCCACGTTGTACTTCTGCTCCGCCGCATCTCAGAGGGAACTGTTGCGCTTTTTACTGCGTTTCTCTGACGCTTGAAGTTTTACAACGTTAAAATGCCCTCACGGTATTCGTTAATTGTACGTGTTTTTGATAACACTCGTGTACTTTTACTAAAGGGACGTTTTGAATTCAGGACTTCACACATCCTGTCTCCCACAAACAGTGAACGCTGGTGTCTTTTAATCGCGGCCGCCATCTTTTTCTGAACTTAAAGTAGTTTCAGTCGCCAGAAAACGGCCTTACGTGTGTTCAAAAGACTTCACGCTGACATTTTAAAATCCCACTGAGCTCAAATGTGAAGTGAGACGAGCAGTTTGACAACGTTAAGGACCAGCTTGTTTCTCTCAGAGCTTTCACCCGCAGTTTTATTGGTCTTCATCGGTGGATCAGCTGCGATGAAGACCATGAGACGCAGCTGTCGAAAAAGCCAGTAAGTGAAGTGTTTTTCTTTTTTCGTGGCGTTAAAGGTTTTTTTGTAAATAATAATAATAAAAATAAACGTGGCGAACAAAACCTTAAAATGCACCGCGCCTCAGAAACTAGACAGGAAGTGAACGGAAAGATGCTAAAAGTCCTTGAGGTCTAACGAACGCGTGCTGAACGCAGATTTTGGAATATTTTGAACCCTGTACTGTTTACATGTTTACTAGCTGCCACTCTTCTTCTTCACTGCGTCTCCTGGCGTGCTGCGGCCCCCTGTGGCTCCGCCCCCTCGCCGCGTACGGACAGTATACACCTATAGTTCCTACTTTACCTTCTCGTGCCTCCCCATTCTGAAACCACACCTACACCCTCGCACATCTCCCCACTACGACTTTAAATACGCTTCAGTCTAAACACCTCAGTGCCGCGGGAGCGCTCGCTCTTCGCCTTCAGCGTGGACACACCTGCACAGTTTGCTCCCAGGCTGCATGAGCGGGTCTGTAAGTGGCTGCTGGCGCTCGTACCTGTCAGGTGGTGGAGGAACTTGTCCTTGTGCTGCGGATCTCTGGGGTGGCCCTCTGAAATGAAAACACAACGCTGTTGTTCGATCTGTTGGAGGTCAAACTCCACCCACAGATGGAGAAGACAAACGCTGCAGAAGTTCAAAAGCTCTGGAAAAAGCTAGCAAGTGCACCCGGCTGAGATGCGGTGACCGTCTGATCGCACGTTGCTATGGAGACGGTGAGTCAGCTGCGAGCCTAAAAACAGCAGGATTCTCAGGCAGGTCCTGCAGCACGTGACGCCACCCTCACCTGAGCGTCAGGCTTCCTGTCGGGTTCGCTGGCTGATGACGACGCGACGCTCTAACCTCCATTAGACCTTAAACCTTAAAATAATGAAGGCCTTAAAGCAGACCTGGTACAAGTCAAAGCCACGGGGTCGGGCAACGTCGGCGGGGCCGCCTCGGCCCACAAACGTGGACACTGTGGCCTGCAGGAAAGGTCAGGGGTCATTAAGTTATTAGGAAGCATTAATATTCAGAGATAATCTGACGCGGGTCTGGCCAGCAGGATGGACTACTGAGCCCAGCTACAGGGGCCTAAAGGGTCTGGGGGCCCCTGGGGGGGGGGTTTCTTTGCCCCTGAGCTCATGAGTATCTGCAAACCAAATCCAGTTCAATATTTGTTGATTTTTACCTTCACATTACAGCACGTCTTTAATCACTGACAGAGTCCCTCAGCACAAAACCAGTTCCAGTTCTGCTGCCGGTCCACTAATGTGGATCCACACGTGTTCACAGGCCGAAGCCCCTCCGACGGTTTGGCATCAGCCGGCTGCACTAATGGACCCGAGGAGTTCAAGTGGACTTCAGCTCGGATCCAAACAGCACGAAGCTTTCAGAAACAGGCTGCGTCACTTCTGAACCTCCTCCTTCACTGATTCACTGTTAGTTAAACAAAACGACGTGCGAGCGCCGTTTGCAGCTGCACGGCTCACAGCCGTCTACCAGCTAAATCTCAACCCGGGACTCTCGGGACCTGCTGATCCAGTCTGATCTGCTGATCCAGTCTGATCTGCTGATCGTGCACCTTTGGATCGACCACCGAACAGGAACAGGACTGCAGAACAAATTCAGGACCTTCAGAGTCTAGAAACCACCTCAGACCCATCCCACTCTGATCCCAGGACTGGTTATAAACACTCCTCCCTTCACTGCAGTGACTTTGCAGATTCTGATTATTTACACAAAATGTAATCAACCAAAGAGTTCTGCTGTTTTACAGGTTAGACCACCAGCAGCTGCAGCATCCCAGCACCAACAATCAGAATCCAGACGTTGTTCTGAAACTTTGACTTTAAAAATCTTCTGGTGCTGAAGCTGAATGATTCATGAACTGTGACCGGTTGCGGTCGTGGTACTGACCCGGTCCTTGCTGTGACCTGCCGTCTCTGTCCGGGGTTCTGACTCCGTGTCCGGTGAGTCCCCCCGCCGTCTCAGTCCTCCTCGGGTACCGGCCGACCAGCTCCAGCATGCTGCGGCCCTCCAGACCTCCGTCCGCTCGGGTGCCGGAGCCCCGGAGCAAGGCCGCCGCGGTGCAGCGTCCCGCGGCCAGCAGCAGGACCAGGAGCGCCGACAGGACCGGAAGCCGCGGGAGCAGCATCATGCGGACCTGAGGGAACACAGTTTGGGTTTTTAGAGCTCTCAGCATTAGGTCACTTACTGGAAATGTTCCAGAGCTTTCTCACGGCCTTCATAGAACCCCCCCCCCATCTGCGGATGAAGGCCATGAGATGCAGCTGAAGACTCCGGAAATCTAACTGAACTTAAAGGGATGAACTCATCGATGCTTTGACCTTTAACCTTTTTTTCCAGTTTGGAGCTGCAGCTTCGATATATATCTTAGTTATGCAACGATTCCTGTTTTTATAAAGTCAATTTCTACTTTGTTCCTTTTCTAACTTTATTCCTGCAGAGATCTTCTTCTTCTGCTTGTAATCATAATAATGGCTTTTATTTAAAGGGCAGTCAGTTTCTCTCGCTATCGGCACCAAATTACAGTTTTTAAAAAGACATTTCTCGGAAATCAGGGAGCCGTAAAACAAAGCCTTCAGCAGACTGGTGTCCGTGCGTCCCGCCTGCAGGACTGAAACCTGCGACGCACCGCACCTGCTCTGGATCTAAAATGCGATTTAATTCAAAACTTCAACGCAGATTCAGTTTCAGTTTGAACATTTATAAAGAAACATAAAGTTTTGAAAGTAGCTGCAGTTCTGTGTCTCTGCCTGTGTGAGGGAGAGTTACCTGTCTGCGGCTGTTTTAGCGTCTCAGCGCGCCCCTGCTCCCCGGCGCACCGCGCGCTGATCCCGGGCTCTCCCTCCCGGCTTGTCCCGGTTCGGGGCGACTCCCCGAGGAGGTGGATTTCTTCTTTTGTTTCGCTTTTGTGTCTTTTTGTGTTTTATTATCCCGGGTTATTCTCGATCCGAGCCGCGTGCCGAGCGCCGGGGCCCCGTGGCATCTTAGACCGGCGCGGGTCACTGGTGGAGCGCGTGGAGCTGAGGAAGCACCTTCATCATCTTCATCAGCAGCCGGTCCTTCCGGCAGCAGCCGTCAGAGAGCTGGACGGGTTCATGCCTTTGCTCTGCGGACCGAAGAGAAGACTTCCAGTCCGGTCCAGAGAGACACTCTTGCGTCCAATTAAAGCCGCGCGTGGCACAGGACGACCTGCAGCTCCGCGTCTCTATTCTAATATAATATATCGATCAGGCTGATCAGGTGTGTCTGCAGCGCGCGCTCCTTCTCCTCCTCTTTCCTCTGTGGAAATAATCATCCGTCTCTCCACACGCGCGACTCTGCCAGATTACGGAAATACAGGAGGAGGAGGAGGAGGAGGAGGAGGAGGAGGTGATGCGTGCGTGTTTGTGTAAGCGGACAGCTAACGTGTACACACACACACACACACACACACACACACACACACACACTAAAAGAGTTTGACAGATCAGAGTTGCAGCCTGTTGCGTTCAGCGATGCACCACTCCCTCTTAGTGGAAAGAAAGAAAAATGCTTCCTGCTCTTCTTCCCTCCTCGTTTAATGAGTTTATTTCATATATTATAATATATATATATATATATATATATATATATATATAAATTTAATATAATACATTTTCAAAATATATGCAGCCGTGAATAGAACAGAACTGCATTGAACAAACTGTAATTTTGCATCATTGTTACACATTATTTTTAGTGATCGGGTTTCTACACAGATCACTGAGAGTCTCCCAGGAGGTTTGAGGAGGTTTCAGGGGTTCCCCAGGATTTGTCTGGTTTCTGGCAGATTGTGGTGGGGCCCCTGTGCAGAAATCAGCTGTGGGCCTCTATTGAGCCCCTGAGTTTTGTAGGAGTTACATTTATATTTGACATTTCTGCACCTCTCCAATTAAGTCCAGTATTAATGTTTAGGGTGAATGCAGGAAGTAGTGGGTTCTTTATGTAGTGAAGCCTGAAGTTGGGGTGGTGGGGAGTGTAGCACCTGCGATTTCGAGTTTGTATCCTGTCAAAAACCTACAGTTCGCCTCTTTATTAACTGTGACCATTACCTTTCCCTTACCTTAACTAAGTGTTTGAGTTGCATAAACGTAACCATACCTCACTTGCCGTACCCGCAGTCTTTCCCTGACCAACCACACAGTAGTTGTCCTGCACAAATATTGTAGAATTTAAAAAATGTTGTGATTGGATGCGAAAAAAAAACGTGGTAATTGAACATAAAGTGGGGTACTAAGTGGCTCTTTAAGACCCTTATTATTTCAGATTATACCCTGCGTTGGTGGTGCAATTCTCCAAGCAAATTTGCAAATTAAATTAAATTACCACAAACTGCCTTTGGGGTACCTGAAGGTCTGGGACCCTGGCACAGTCGCCCTTGCTCGGTTGGTAATCCTGCCTTGCTTGAAGAGTTACCTGAAATTGAGAGGGTTTCAACGAAGCTTAGGTTCTTTGAGGAGATTTTCTGGTATTTGTAAGGAGGCTCAAGGGTTCCTCAGAGGTTTCAGTGGTTGTGCAGAAGGCAAGAGTCTTAAAGGAGGTTCTGGAGGTCCAGAAAGATGTTCCTTATTTCAAGTTTCAAGTATTCTTAAGCAGGTTTTAGAGACTGGTTTTTGAGGTTGTTCTAAGGTGCCTTTGGAACAGGTTCCACGGGTTATTTAGAGGGTCTTTAAGGAGATTGCACTGGTCGTACAAAAAGTCTCCAGGGGCAGAAGTCTTAAATGAGGTTCTGGAGATCCAACAAGATGTTCTGTTGGCTACTGAGGAGGTTCTAAGCAGTCCAAAGCAGGTTTTTGGGGCTCTTGAAGAGGAGTCAGGAGTTTCCCTTGAGATCCTTCAGAGATTCTTGAGGAGGTTGTGGGAGGTTTCAGGGATCTATGAAGATGTTCTAGAGGTAATTTAGAGAGTTTCAGGGACTCTTCAGCAAAATTCAGGAGTCTTTGACGGGTCTTTGAGGAGATTCCACGAGTCTTTGGGGATGGAGAGGTGTCCAGGCAGTCACTGAAGCAATATTTAACAGTGGTTGAGGAGGTTCCTGAAAGGTTTTTCTGGGTTTGAGCTCCTTAAATAGTTTATCAGAGGCTGTTAAAGTGGTCCAGGCATCCATGAGAAGGTTCAGAGGTCAGATTGCAGGTTTGTTGTCTGTAAGGGATTCATTGTGACTTTTAATGGGTTCCTAAGGTTTTGAGGAGGTTCCAGTGGTTATACAGAAGGTTCTGGAGGTCCAAAAGATGTTCCTCAGGATATGTTAGGAATTCCTAAGTTTGGAGGTCTGCCTTCATGGGAGGTTCCAGAGGTCTCGGAGGAGGTTGGTACCAGATTAAAAAAAGGAACTATTTAATATGACAACAGATCAACAGGGAGAGAGAAGGTTGTTTATGAGAATAATGACTTCAAACCAAGATGGAAGCACGCAACAAGACAACTTCACACAGTAATGTATTAAATTAATTCTAAAACACTACAAGACAACATAAGCAGGAATCATTCAACACAGAGAAGGTACACAAGTTATCACTGTACAACAACAAAAGGTAACTGAACACTGCATAACAACAGTGAGTAATGCGGACTGGGAACCAGCCAAACTGTCAGAAGTTTAGAATTAAAACACACACAGTCTTCCTGTTGATGTGAATGGCGGCCTGTTCTCACAGTTCCACCCTTATTTGTTCATCTGCTGTATCACATATCAAATCACTCAGCTGCTCTAAATGTGTGAGAGTGTGTTGGATTGTAAATGTAAACACATTTGCACATTAGTGTGGAAGAGTGGTGATTTACTGGGAATCAGGCTTTATCAGGAATGTATGTGGGGACACTGCCAGGTCGTATGTATCTGTATATACAGCATTTATGTACATGTGTGAGTACATGCATGCATGTGAGCATTCATGTTTTTTAAACCTGTATTTATACAGGATTTAAGGGGAGGTTTGCAGAGGAATGACTCCCTGTATCTCAAAGTGGAGGCTGTTTATTCATGCAGGTCACTGCAGTGCCGACAAAGTTTTCTCATGGCCATTAACTCCACTTTGTACATATCCAGGCCTGTACCACAGTCCTGTAGCATTTATCACATGCCCTACTTTGGAACGTCTCCAAGACCCTCTGGAACCTCCCCCAAGAGCCCATTATATGGCCTTAAGAACACTTTAAACCTTTTTAAAACTCATCAGCC
Organism: Siniperca chuatsi; assembly: GCF_020085105.1. Classification (NCBI taxonomy): domain Eukaryota; kingdom Metazoa; phylum Chordata; class Actinopteri; order Centrarchiformes; family Sinipercidae; genus Siniperca; species Siniperca chuatsi. The sequence continues at coordinate 1,689,995 of NC_058065.1, read as the reverse complement.
CCTGATATCTCCTAAGGGACCTCTGGACCCTCCTTCAGGAGGACATCTCCAGGACCTCCCCAAGGATCCCTGGAACCCTTTTTAAAGCAACCCAGAACCTGAAGACTCATGAGTCATAAGACTCATTATTCTACTCTGAAATCTCAAAAACTTCATTCAGCACCTCCAGATCCCCTTCAAGAACCTCTCAAACTATCTCAGTGATCTTTCCCAAACCTCTGGATCCTCTTTAAGGTTCCCTGGAACCCTCTTAAAGGCCCACGGGAACTTGGAGAACCACTGAAATGTCTTAAAAGACCCAATGAAGATACTTCCATTCTCATAAGCTTGAAGATCTCTGGAACATCCTTTAACACCTCTGGATCTTCTTTCGAGAATCTCTGGGCTCCTGAACTCCTTAAAATTTGTGGTGTGGTATTTGTTACATGCCCTGTTAACAGGGAACGTCTCCAGGTATTTCTGAAACCTCCCCTAAAAGCACCTTAAATGTTCTTAAGAACCCTTTAAACCTCTTTAACCTCCTCAAACTCTGGAACCTCCTAGGCAACCCCTGATCCCTCCTCTTCCCTCTGGAACCTCTGGACTTCTACAATCTCCTAAAATATGACTGAAACCTCCTGAAGAGTCTCTGGAATCACCTTCAATGCCCCTGAAACCTGGAAAACCATTAAAATGTCTTTTTTTCTTAAAGACCCATGGGAAAACCCCATCAGAACTTCTGGAGCCTTCACAAGAACCTCTAGATCCTTTGGGATCCCCAGAACTAGTGCCCTGGAACCTGGAGGACCACTGAAATATCAGGAACCTACTCATGAGCAAGCTTGCTGGAGAATCTCTGGAACTTCCTTCAGCACCTCTGGAACCTCTTCACGAAACTCTCAAACTTTCTAAAAGACCCTGAAAACCTTCTGTCGGCCTTCACAAGAACCTCTGGAACCTCTTTCAATAACCCTTGTACACTGTAGAACCTAATCATGAGCCACAGACCTCAGCTGAGAAGCTCTGGAACCAACGTCAGCATGTTGGGAACTTTTTAAAGAACCTCTGGACTTTCTCAAAGACCCTGGAAACCACATCAGAATATCTAGTCGCTTCACAATAATCCTACGGATTCCTGAGACCCTTTTAGTCACTCTGGAACCTGGAGAACCACGGAAATCTCTTTAAAGATCCAGTTAACCTACTCAAGAGCAGGGAACCATTTTCAGCAGCACTGGAACCTCTTCAAGGACCTCTGAAAGTCTCTCAAGGACCCCCAAAACCTACAGAATGCTGCAATGCTTGTTTTGTCCAACCAACAGTCCAAACCTTTAAATTATTTTGATTAATCAGCTGATCAATTCAGCTGTACTTGTATAAACTGTTGGGTAGTTTAATCTATAACAAAACATATTTTTACAATCTCTTCATATAAGTAAAGCCGTCAGATAAATGTAGTGAAGTAAAAAGTACAATATTTGCCTCTGATCAGTAGAAAGTGGCACAAAGACTCACATTTGTTAACAGAATAAACAAGATGAAAACATGTTAGCGGTGGTGCGGTTCCACTGCGATGAGATTTAAGAAAAACTAAACACACAGTCGCTGAAAGCGTTCCGTTCTGCCAGGTTCACTTAGTGTTATCATTCCACGCACACACATCTGCTGTCAGCAAACTGTTACCACGACGACAGAAAAGCACACACACACACACAAACAAAGCATTTACCCAAATTCTTAACCACACGTGATAAAGTGAAAAGCCAAAACAACACCAGGTGTGTGCAGGTGTGAAATGAGTGATCTCTCCCTTTCTGATCACAGTGATTTCTGGCCTTGTTTCAATAATAATATCTTCTTTTGTGAACTTGTTGCACTGCAGACCATCACAGGCTTTCATTTTTAACAAACTAACAATGAACACCGAAGAGGAGACTGAATCAGAGTATGCCACTACAGAATAACAAAATAAGAAAGAAAGAAAAACGAAAACAAAATCACTGATGTTTTTGGCTCAACAATCAGACAATTAAAACCTCTGAGACTTCTTAATGACACAGATTAAACACATACTGGGTTCATAGGTCAGACGGGGTCGTGGTAAACTATGTGTTCATGAAGTCTCGGAGATTCTGGAAATGTTTGAACCAAGGGCGCTGGAAGTGGGGGGTCCAAGGGGCCATTGTCCCCTCCACTTTATGCCCCATAGCACATTCCTTTTAAGTTGCAAATTACTGTATCAAATATACTGGAACACTTAAGGTACAAAGATGTTTCAATCATTCCTGTCCACTAAGAAATTAGGTAAAATAAAGCAGGCAAACATAAAACACGAATAATATTTACACTAATCCAATCAAAGAGAACATATCACACCAATCAAAGGCATACAGTGTACACTGCAACCAATAAACTTGTTTCAGTGCTGTGAAGTGTTGAGGTTTCATGCAAGCACAGTTTGGAAATGAACTGAGCTCTATCTGTTTGCTTGTTTTCCCCCCGAAATAAAGTTTGTTGTTAAATACGTTACCTGAATCTTTTTCTTTTCTTCACTATCTTCTTTATGAGAGAGGACCAGTTGACATGCCGCTGCAACAGACGCAACTGCTGCAAAGCGAAATGGCGCTTACGCCCATCGGCGAAACCTATTCGGCACGTGCAGACAACCAGCCAGAAAACACACGTTTAGAAAGTTCACGTGAATTGGTAATTGTTCATCTGAAGTCTTCGGTATATCTACGGTTACACCCCTCCCCCCTCCCACTTCTGAAATTAATCCATCGCCCTTGGTCTGTACACTCAGAGTTTAAAACATTACAGCTGTCTAAATCTGTCTAATCTTAAGTCTTAATGATTAACCCTCTCTGTGTGTGTTTTCGGGCAGATCTGAAGCCTCAGCACCAAATTAACCACCATGCAGCTGCTCGATGTCCTCGCCCGGCAGCCACACGTGTCCTGGTTTCAGTCCTCAACCAGGCATAAATAAAAAGCCTCATAAATAAAATGTCTTGTGTCTTGCTTCTCAGAGCTTGAAAGGAAAAACATAATAATAAAAATAATAACCACTTGATATTCTGTTATTCCTCCAGGACAGACACACTGCTGCATCATCCTGACAATACGGATATTTGTCTGACTGTTTCATCTGACCTCTTCCACTCGAAAACATATTCGCAGCTCCTGGCAGTTTGAGGAACAAACTGTTTATTTGTTCTCTCGGATATCTCAGTTAGGACAGTGAGATGGGGGATTTTATAGCAGTTCATTAAAGACTAAACTACTGAGCAAAACTAATGTGAGCGGTAATCAATCTGTCAGCCAGGCACCAAGTTTGTAGTGCTATTTGTTTAAGTACTGGAGCAAACGTATGACCGTGGACATGCGTGCACGTGCACAGTTAAGTTGTGGCTCGTTTCACAGGTTATGTAACCACTGTAACATGTAACCTATGTTAGCAAGTTTACATAAATTAGTAAACTATAACTGAGCACACGATCAAATGTTACTGACTTTATGAATAGTTTCATCATGTTGAGAATATTATGTGGTAGTCAGTCCAACATCTAACATTAGCTAAGTAGTTAGAATTAGGCAATACCGTGGATGTTGTAGCTTGTAATAGCGTGGCATTAAGTAACATAGGCGAATGAACACAAGTAGTTTGTGTTTGAATGATTTCATTTACTTGTGCCGAGCAAATGAAGCCGCATTCAAAATTTATTCTGAGCAAAAGTTGCAGTGCAGGCAGAGTAGAAGCCAACCCATTAGCTAGCCCGAGGTGGGTGTGGGCCTGGTGCCAAGTCATTTTTTAATCGTTATTTAACCAAAGTTACATCATCGTAAACTTTTACCATTTTAGCTGCTCCAAAAAATTTAAAGATTCAAACAGATTATGCAAACTGCGAATATTCTATTGCCTCACTTGGAGAAAAAAAGTGGCAGAGCCTCGTTCCGGTGCGCTCCGGCAGCACTACACCTGTGGCAGGCACAGGTTCATGAAAACTTTTTAGAGAGTAAGCAAGACCATAATGGGTGGGTGTAGGAAGTAAGATAAGAACCCTCTGGAACCTCCTTCACAACCCTTAAACCCACTCACTGTTTCTTTGAACCTCATTGAGAACCATAAAAAAGTCATCTGAATCCTTTAAACCTCCTCAAAAGCCTCTGGAACACATTCCTGAGCACCTAAAATCTCATTAAGAACCCTTCAAACCCTCTCAAGAACCTTTGTAACCTCCTCATGGACCCCCTGAACCTGATCAAGAATCTTTAGAACATCCAAATAACCTCTCAGATTTCTTCAAGGACCTCTGACACTTCCTAATGAATCCTTAAAAAAAATTCAAGAGATTCTAAAAATTCCTCATAGACCCCTAGGAACATCATCTGGAACCACCACAACCTCCTAGGTGACACATCAAGTAGTTCTTAAACCTTCTTAAAGACTCCTGGAACATCCTGAAGAACTTCTGCAACCTATTCAGAACCTCTGGAACATCCCCACAAACATCTGGCACAAGAACATTTGAGGTACCCCAAAGAACGTCTTAAATCTCATTCAAGTGGAAGTCTCAACAAGAACACTTTATAGCTTATTTGAACCTTTGGAAAGTCCTCAGAACATCTGGAACATCCCCAAGAACCTCTTAAACCTTGTTAAAGACCCCTAAAATCTGCACAAGAACTGAACAAACAGTAAACTCCTCAGAGCCCCTTGAACATCCCCAATAACCACCAAACCAAACCTAACCTTTTGCACCTTCTCAAATATATCTGAAACCTTATCAAAAACCTTTGGAACCTTTTCAGAAGCTCTGAAACATCATGAATTTCTAGGACCTCCCAAAGGACCTATTGAACTTCATCAAGAACCTGTAATCTGCACAAGAGTCCATTAAACGTTCTCAACAACCTCTGGAACTTCCTCTGAACTTGTGAAAGATCTTAAACATCTGTGGAACCTACTCAAGGACTTCTGGAACATCACTAAGAACCACATACACCTTCTAAAAGGATCTCAGAAATCTCTTCAAAAACCCTTTAGATCTTCTGAAAAACTTATGGCACCTTATCAAGAACCTCTGGAACCTCCTCAGAGCCTTTGAAACATGTCTATGAATGTCTGGAACCTCTTCAAGAATTTCCAGGACACTCTCAAGAACCTCTTAAATCTTGTTAAAGTTTGTTAAGGACAAATTAAATCTGCACAAGAACCCTTTAAACCCTCTCAACAATATATGAATCCTCCTCAAAACCTAAGGAGGTTGTTAAAGACGCCTGAAATCTCCCCAGGAACCCTTCAGAAACTGTAAAGAACCTTGGGGATATCCCCAAGAACCTCTTAAACCTCATCAAAGGCTCCTGAAATCTTTTGAAGAACCCTTTATACCTCTGGAATCTCCTCACATCCATGCATGCAAAACTAAAAACACAGCCAAGACTGAGAGGAGGCAGCACCTGACAGACTGAACTGAAGCAGTGATTGAACAGTTTTCAATCCACAGCACCACTCAGTGGTCAAAGATACAAACTGCACCCTGATTGTGATATTCATTGTGTTTTGCCCTCGAGAGCTGATGGGAAGTTCTTGCTTTGACTTCAATAATTGGGGAAGTGAAACATGCTTGAAAGTTCCAGGTTATGGAATATATAGAAAAATGTCTCCTGTGACTGATATCTGACATATTAGATTGTCAATACTGATGCCTCAATGTTAGAGCAGCATTTTACTGTTGTAGCTGCTCGAGGTGGAGATAGTTTTAACTACTTCAGTACACTTAGCTAGTTTAAGCCAGTGGTTCCCAACGTAGGGGTCGGGCCCCTCCAAAGGGTCACCAGATGAATCTGAGGGGTTGTGAGCTGATTAATGGGAGAGGAAAGAAGAAGAAAAGTTCTAACATTGATGCATCAGAATTAAAGGAAAGATCCAGCACCTTTTATGTGGATGCCCAATTAGCGTTGATGGTTGGTTGAAGCAATAAATTCCTTATATTGACAGAGAAGGCTGAGTTCGCCAAGTAGTTCTTCCTGCATCCAGCGTCGTCATTTGAAGTGACAGTGACGTAGTTGGAGGCAAGGAAGAACTGGCTACTTCAGCTAGGACTTCTAGTCTTAGCTGAAGTAGCCTTGTTCTCTCTTACTAGCTACTTTTCCAACAGTGAATTTCAGCGTGGGCAGTTTTTGTTGGATGATGTTACCGACGCCAACCCCAGAAGAGCCCCAGTGTGCGTTACTATGCATGAAAGTTTTACTCCTCCCTTGGACGGAGGTGTGCTGGAGACCTTCTTCAGGATCCCGAAGATAAACTGGAAAAGACAACCAAGACCAGCAGGGCAGAGAGGGCAGATGACTATCGAGTGAGTATTTTTGTTATCTAATGCTATGTTGTATTGGTACTTTTACTCAAGAAAAGGATCTGAGTACTTCTTCAAGAGACTGATGAAGACTGTGATGAGGCTGAAAGCTCTTGTAAAACCTAGCAAGTGGATCTTGAGAGTACAATTATTATCTTAATATCTTGAATTATTGCAGTTTTTGCTCAAACTGTGACACCGATTCTTATTTTTCTGATTTTATTAAGCTGCATTTTAGTAAACTGTTTATGTTTTTTGTTCACAACCCTTTTAAAATAAAAAAAGACAAGGAATCAAATTAATATATCATAGTTTCAGAAATTTTGTTTGTCCTTTATTGCTTCCATTTTTCCATCTGCTCATATGCATACAGTTTCCTCTATTTACATTTAAATGTTTCCAGTTTTTCCTGCTTCTTGACTTCCATCTTCCTCATTTTTCTCCACACATACAAATAACTCTTCAGTCAGTTTTCTCCTATTTCGCTCTTTCTCCATATTTGCAGTTTTCCAGTTAAATTGTATTAATTTTATGGTTAATAGAGTAAATCTGAACCTCTTACATTCACACAGAAAAGATAATTATGTTCCTAAATTCAAAGTCTCCATCTTTCTGACTGCTATGTCCTCTTACTATCTGCTACTTTGTTTAAAAAATAAAGGCTTGAAACTGAGGCTACAGAAAAGAAGTGAAGATCCAGCAGCAGCAACATAAACAAGATAACAGGATGAGAGATAAAGATGAAACAGGATTATTTACAGTATAAGACAAACTACATCCCTTATTATTATAGTGTCAGTCCGTGTATGTGGTAATAACAGACAAAATGGGACTTTAAAATTATTTTAACAGGAGCTGCTGTTAAAATATTTCCAGTACTACCTTGCCCTGGAGAGGAAGCAAACAGCTCAGCATGACTTAAAACATGTTTGAAATAATAATAATAATAATAATAATAAAATACATTAAGTTAGTTTCACTTTGTTGAGGCATTTGGAAACTGGGGAGGTTTCAATCACAATATGATGCCAGAGTCAGGTGATCTGTAACTGATTAAAGGTAAGGGACTTAATTTAATTCAATATCACCTCACAATAGTTATATCAAAAAGATGGTTTTCATATGTGCCATGATGTGGCTGTTTAGAAAGTTACTAAAATGATCAGTTCAAGGTGCGTTTTCAGTCCTTTGGCGATTTCAACAAATTTAACTGTCTGTTCTCCCGCAGATAACCAAATGCAACTAAGACACTTACAGCTTTGTCTATATATTTACAAGAAAAATCAAAAGTCCTTCCGCGCAAAACAAGAGTAACTAAGAGTGGCTGGAATATTTGTGATGCATCATTTCTTTTCCATAAATTTGGCAATTTCTAATTTCACTTCTAGTGTGTGTGTGTGGTGTGTACTGCACACATTGTGAAAATTCTAATAATATTTTATTTATATGGCATTCCCATTAAATGTTCAAATATTAAATGTTTAATTCAGGGTACATCCCTCTTTCATTATTTGTGCTTTTCCTCTTCTAGTTATTTATTGTTAAATAAGTTTTACCAACTTCATACTGTTATATTATTTTAAAATATCGGTGGGGTTCAGCCCCTCTCCCCAGCCAAATCATTTTTGGACAGTCTATCATGAGAACCAGCCAATTCAATACCGATCATCGATTTGATATCAGTAGAATTGTTTGGATTTCTTTCTTTTCTTTTAATAATCGTAATTACAATGTGGTATGAAGTTATGGAAAACTTTGGGGAAAGCTTTAAAATATGACTGCTTAAACATTATTATTATTATCATCGTACTATATTATAATTATTCTAACATTTACTCTTTGATCTCAAGAAAACAACCTTTTCATCTAAAGATTTCAAATCAGTTTCTTGTCAAAACTTAAATAATTCCATGTCCTCTTTGGTCAGAAGTTGTGTTCGCTACAGTAAGCCAGAGAGAAGACGGACACAGATGATTGTGAATTTAGAGGTCTCTTACTAGTGCGAGACAGTGTAACAACAACAAAATATAATCGTATTAATGTATGTTCAGTGTCCTTGCAAGTAGTAAAAAAGAAAAAGAAAAAGCTAAATCAAGCAAAAGACAAAAATACAACATAATTAACATAGTTTAAATGTAAGTACATTAACTGGAGGTGTTGGGGTAACTTTTCCAGAGCACAAAAAAATGATTGTGTCATCACAACAAGTTTGTTTTCTTGAGATTGTGATTCCGCAATCGTGAGTAAAAACATGAGGAATAATTCATGTCGTTTCCAGGCTTCTGACGCAATCAGTGTTGCTACTAGAGACATGTCCTTTAACGGAGAGTTAGCTAAGTGTGCTTCAGTACATTCCCGTACCAAGTCAGTCCAATCCAGTTCAGCTTAGTTTACTTTGCTGAGGCAGAGCGACATGTCCGTGAACAGTTTTAAACCTGTTAAGGATCTGTAGAAGACCCAGACATCGTCACATTCAGGTAAGATTTTCTGTGATGTCTAAAAAGTGGATTTGAGGAAGGGGCAAAGCATCACAGAGCTACTTTCCATCTACTTCCTGCCGAATCCAAATTGCAGCTGCGTCTATAAATTGGCCTGTCCATCAAGAAATCTTGACCAATCTCTGACTCGATTCTCCTTCAATTCCTGGAGATTCAATGAAAACCTCGTCGTCTTCCTCTTCTTCCTCCTCACTTTCTCCTTCAAAGATGGCGGTCATGGGGGCGGCGTAAAAGCGGCAGCGAGCGGCAAAGCGTCGGCTGGAAGAGCAGGGAGGAGTGAGGGAGCGAGGCCGCATGGTGGAGGAGGAGAGGAAGAAGAAGGGAGAGGAGGAGGAGGTGAGGAGGGGGTGATTAGGCATCAGATCCTTTCGCCTCCATCCGAACATCATGGAGAAGTTCTGACTGCAGGGAGATGTGGGAGACACTGGTACGTCCAGAGTCAGGTGGACATTAATATCACATGTATCCGAGGTATGGGACAAACTTGTGGGTTTGACTTGGGGTTGGTCTGGTGGCGGTGGCAGTGATGGCACACTTTGGAGGTCGGTAGTGGTTGTAGGAAAAGCAACTATGCGAAGCCGCTCGACAGCCGAGATTCGAGAAGACGAATCAGACCGACTACCCTTCCTCAGCAAGAGAGCCTTAAAGCTTTCACTTCTCATGGATCTTTGACTTCTGAAGGCTCCAGGTCGCATCGGACCGGGCGAGGGGTCGGTGGGGGTGACTGAAGGGGAGGATGAGGAAGACGAAGACGAGATACGGTGTCTGTCATCTTCTGAGTCCCTTCTTCCTAGCATCTTCCTCTTTGATCTGAGACAAACAGAAAAACACCAGTCACATTCTCGTTCTGTTCTCTAACAAGAACATCTAAGGTTTGTCAAGTCTTGTCGAATTGCCCCTGAGCAAGGCACTCAAGGCTAGCCTGCTGCCTCGCTTACTAAAAAAATGTTGCACCATTCTTTTGTGGAAGTCAAAAAACAAAACTACTGGGTGACCACAAAACAAAATTTAAAGTTTCCCTCCAGACACGTTTCAAAGTATGTAAAAAATACTCTGCTATGACTAATATTTTGTTTAACATGGTTATCCCACATAAAAAGTAAAAAACACAACAACTCTGAAAAGGGGCTGTAAGTACATCTAGTATTTCTCCCTCATTGAAAGATTCGGTATCTACGAATGCCCCGCCCACCACCGCTGCGTGTTAGGTTAACCCATGCCGGTGAGAGACATACATCCATGGTGAGAGAGTTAGAGGAAACATCGGAGACATCGTACATGTCTGAGTCTGTTGTGCAGCAAAATCGTATGGTAAGTGTAGTTAGCATCTTTTATTTGTTTATGTTGTTTATTAGCTTGTAACAGGCAGTGGCTGACGCAGCATTAGTGGTTGTGAAACATACAATAATATCTGCCACAATGTTAAAGTGTGTTCACGTTGTTATTACGTAACGTTAGTAGATAGTGGAAGGAAGCTCCAGGGTCCGGTTTACATCCAGAAACTGCACTCTACCATGTTTGCTGTCAAAACTTTCACTACGCTAACTTAGAGCAAACTCTCGCTCTCTGTACTGACAAGTCCACTCTGCGCCGGAGGTTTCAGGTTTCTTTTCTGGTGGCATTGCGATTGGCTTTCAGATTTGCGACGTCCCAAATCTAGCTTGCCTGAAGTCTGTTTGAATCTCAGATTTTAGAGAAGAGTACACACATCTCCCCCTTCAGTAGAGGAAAAAACATCTAGTGACAAACTTTGCACAGATACAAGTCAGTAAAGTCAAGGTCTGACATTTTAGGGGACTTAAACATAAAACCACATTTTTGAGTGGAGGGGTACTTTTAAATAAAAAGTCAAGATTTAAGAGAATGCAGGTACGGATTTGTAAAGAAGCTTCCAATTACAGGAAGGAAAACTAGAAGCACTCTGGTCAGGGAAAAAGAAAGATAGAACCAACTTAGTTACAGAGCAAGGAAGAAGCTTGGAGAACAAAGAAAACAAACAATTACAAGTTAGGGAACAAGCTTCCATTTAAGGGACTAGAAATAAAAAAAATGTTACATTTTGGGAACAAAGGAGGAAGGAAAGGGCAGTAACTATATATGGAAGAAGAAAAACTAACAAGGCAAGGAAGGATAACTGGGTATTGGTGGTAATTTATCTAGTTAAACCTACCCAGGGTCAAGAACTGAACTTCATCTACTACACATTCAGTGACAATCTATCAATCTTTACCTGCAGCCAAGCCCTGCCTACCAGGGGATTCACGCTGTGCCTTCCCATACTGCACTGCTCCACAGAGGCAGAGGGAGGAATCAAGCAGACACATGAGAACGTGGTAGATGGTTTGGTACAATAAAAGTGTGCAGTGTGTGTGTACTGTGTTCCTACCTGTGGATGACAGCGAATAGATCCTCTGTGGTTCGTGGTCGACCGGAGACAAACATCTGATCTGCCGAAACACTGACGAACAGATCAGCTGGACAGAGAAACAAAGACAGAATTGAAACAGTAGTATTTATTACTTTTTACTTTCAGTCACGCATAAATTAGAATAAAAGGACTCTAAACCAGCAGCCTACATAGAAGCACATACAGTATTTGGGGGCAAGAATCTTTAACTTACTAGTTTATAATACAAATATGAATAGTTATTCATTTGTACAAATTATTGAAAAATGTACCCCGATACTTGCTGGGCTCTGTACAGACCATTTATAGACCGGATTTTGAAGGCAAGAGCAGAATAAGCTCTCATCCAGCAGCTTTCTGCATGAACTAGACCACATATTGTACCTTGCATAATTAGAAAACTAGACCTTTATTGCCCAACACAAACAAAAGCTACATAATGTGTATCTACATTCATCAGAGTGGCTGTACTGTGAAATAAGTATCGTTATGCAGTTGATCAGAAATCTAACGTGCCGGTACTCTGTAGCGATAAGCACTGGCCCAATTCAGTTTTAAGTCTCTGTTTTGGGGGTATGGTTCTACTGATTGATTGGAATGAATGGGCAGTAGAGCTATGTATCTTTAGGTACTACAGAAAACCCTAATTTAGTTGAGACACAATAGCTTGATCCCACACCTGGGTGCCAGACTCATGCTAGACATAAATAGTGTACCAGAATAGGCCCAAGTACATAGGTCTGTTTCCAGGTTATGGCACTGGCTTAAGCTCCAAATGGAACTGATTCTCAGCATGTATGGACCAGGTCTACAACCCCAAATGCTAGGAAAATCTAGAAGCCATATACAGTATGTGCCAGAGCTGGCTCAGAGGTGTCTCCAATGCCAAAAGCAGCCCAATGTGCCCAGCACGACTGGCTCACTGAGAAGGAACAATTGAGTAGTGACATCTCTGACTAAAGTTTAAACACCAGGGGTTTTTGAGCTTAACAGCGACTCCAGTAAACCCAACTTACCATCTGGAGGTCCTCCGGCTTCCTTCACCTCCTCCCTTCCCTTGTCTGCACCCTCATTGCTCCTCTCGTCCTCTTCTTCTTCTTCCTCTGGTTCCTGTATCAGGAGGTCTGGAAGCGACAACTCCCCCCGCAGGCTTTCAGTGGACAGCGCACTACTGAGGGAGTACTTGCTCTGACCAATCAGAGTGCAGGAGCTTTCAGAGTCACTAGAGTCTTGATCACATACTTTTGTCATCCTCACCCTCTCACTCGTTTGCATCGTTCTCTCTTTCACAACATCTCGTTCATCTCCAGATGAGGATGAAGATGATGACGAAGATGATGATGACGAAGAGGGGGAGGGATCCATTGTTGATGACATAATCTGCAGTTGCCTACCTGCCCTTCTCTTCCTCCTCTTCCTTGCTTTGTCCTTTTTCCTTGTGGTGGATGACATCATCATTGTTGTTGTCTTCATCCCTCTCTCTTTCACCCTCTCTTTCTCATCTTCCTCTTCGTCTTCAGCCGGCGATGACCTCATCATCCTCTTATGAAATTTTTTCTCATCATCCTTATGAAGTCTTGTCCTTATGATCCCAGCACAACAGGGGTCTGTTGCTCCAGTTTGGGTGCCCCCTGTCTGAGTGAAAGTAGCTCCATGGACCCCTGAGTTCCCTAAGGTGTTATAGGCCTCCGCTGTTCCCCATGTTCCTGAGGTACCGCAGTTCTCCAAAGTACTCATGGTTCCATCGATAGTAGGAGCCCCTTTGATACTCAGGGTCTCTGTGATACCCATGATTCCTGAGGGGCAGTTCCCATAGATGCCCATGGACCCTAAGGTGTTACTGGTATCCATGGTGTTCCAAGTTCCTGAGGTACCAGAGTTCTCCAAGGTAACCATGGTCCCCATTAAAGTGTTTTTAGCCCTTGTGGTATCCAGGATCCCAGAGGTGCCCATGGTCCCTAAGGTGCCCATGGTCCGTGTGGTGCCTTTGGATGCCTCTCCTGTATTTTTAGATGCAAAGAATGGTTTGGTTGTTTTGGGTGAGGTCAATGAGACATCTGGCTTCTTGTGCAAAATCGGTGGCTTCTGCCTCTGAGGGGAGCTAGCAGGTGAGTGTGTGGTGATGTCAGCAGGTGTTGTGTTTACAGGCAAAGAAGCAGCATTCATTGAGTGTGTCGGTAAAGTTGTGTGTGTCACTGACTTGTCAGGAATTGTCGTTTTGTCAACAGTGGTGCACGTCAAGTGCTTTGGTGAAGGGGTACTGTGGGTTAGATGTGCATGCAAAGGTGTGCAGAAGGAATTAGCGGGAAGCTGTGATTGGCTGTTGAGCCCAGGGGAAGGCGCTGTGATTTGTCCACTGCTCTTCCAGCCAACTGGTCCTAGTCTGGCCGCAGAGGATGCCATGAGACCCAAACTGCAAAGATCTGGCTTCTTTGGCAGGATTGGCTTCTCTGGGGAGCGCAGCTTCCTCGGGCTACCTGGCTTACAGACGCTATTACTCTGTTTTAAATCACTATATGCTGTGGAATGTCCATCAGCTGCACTGTGATTCCACATTTCTGAATGATTCTTGTCATTTGTCTCTACTTCATCTTTGCTTTCTCTGTGAGTCTCTTGTTTTGTTCCAGAGAGGGTCCAGTATGAAGAATCTGTGTGCCCAACATCCTCAGTGTTTCCCTGTTTCTCTGCAGGCTCAGTTAGCTTAGCATCTGCTAACATTGGATCTGTGACCTGCAAAAAAGGATGTTGGATAATTGTGTTGACATGGTTTTTGTCAGTATCAAAAGACATTTTGACCCAGGGACTATCAGGACTGGAGCCTTGATTGTTTGCCAGGGTAGCATACATGTGTGTATCTTCCTTCTCTAGTTCATTGTACTGGATGTCTTGAGGAGTTTCGCCATTGATCAGCTTAGGCGCAGAGCTTCTCTGGTTAGCTGGACTAGCAACAATGCCTCGTAAACTCTGAAGATTAGTATAAGGTGACTCATCGTTGAGTGTCCTCACCTCACTTTTTGTTAGGTTGTAGTAATCATGATCTGACTTGCATCCAGGTTGCTTTGCATCAGCGGTGGCCAGGCTATGAAGGCCAGCATTACCCATTAAAGTACTAGTTATGTTAGCTTCATTGCTACCTAGATCATAGACAGCATTTTGTGATTCATTTCCAACTAGCTTAACGTCAGAGTTGGCCTGGCCATCAAGATTAGCATTAGCCAACACAGCACTGTACAGATGAGCTTCTTTGCTTGGTAGATCAGGGATAGTATAAGCATGGTTAGCATTAGCTGACAATGTGTCAGTTTGGCTATGGAGTGTAGGATCAGCAGATGCAGCATTAGCTAGCATGATGCTAGTGAGCTGGCCTTCCTGGTTCTTAACAGAGCGAAGCTTGATGCCCTGCAAAGCTTGGGCAGTGACTAGGAGGCAGGGGGGTGTGGCCATTTGAACATAGCGGTTTTGAGAGATGCCAAGGCCTGGTGGGGGGAGGGGGGTGGCAGGGGATATGGGGAGAGTAGGCAGAGGAGGTGGTGGTGGTGGTGGAGGAGGAAGGTCAGAAATTGGCAATTCTGGGAATTCTGAAGGGGGAGGAAGAGGAGAAGATGGAGGAAGTGGGGAAGTTGGGGTAGGAGGGACATTGGTTGATGATGTCATGGTGGACACCAGAGCATGATGGGAGGTCTGCCTGATGGCATAGGAGTATGGGGGAGGAGGAGGCCGACAGGATGGAGGAAGAGGAGGAGGAGTGGGGAGGGATGAAGGTGGGAGAGGAGGAGGAGGTGGGAGAGGGGAGGAGGAAGAGGTGAAGGTGAAGGAGGAAGAGCAGCAGGCAGGCAGGGCTGAGGAAGGGGAGGAGCGGGAGGAGGAGACTCGCGAATTGGGGAGTAGAAGACAGGAGGCAGGGGAGAGGAACATTCTGGTGGAGGAGGAGGAGGAGGAGGAGGTGGTGGTGGAGCACAGAGAAGAGGATGCTTCGCAGAGGAGTCTGAGGAGGTGCAGGAGGAGAGGGAGGAGGTGGAGGAAAACGAGGAGGAGAGGGAGGACAAGAGTGATGACTTCCTCTCTGGCACTGGTGGCTTTGGCCTCCCTTCGCCCCGAGACGTCGTCCTGGACAGGCAGGAGACAGCAGGGGACAGAGGGAAAGAAGACGAGCGTAAAGAGGAGAAGGGGGAGGTCGGGGGGAGGGCGAAGGCTCCGGGGCTTGCTGCGAGAGGGGAGGAGGGGGTGAGGGGGGAAGACACGGGAGTGCCAGGAGTGGGGGTGTTAGACTGGCTGGAGTAGCCACTAGAGGGCGAAGCGAGTCGCTGCAGCCCAGCCACGGAAGAGGCAGCTGGATGGGGGTTGAGAGTAAATCTCAGCCCCTCCTCCTCTGAGCCTGGAGAACCAGGAATGAAGACGTTGGCATGCGGAGTGTCTGGGACTTGGCAGTACATGCTCTGACGGAGGATAGTCAACAGAGGTTGCCGCCTGGCAGTCTGGGCTTAAAGGTTCAAAGGTTGTGACTGACCCACAGTTAAGCCCACTCTGGCGTCTTTTGATGTTGCTCCGGGGCACCCAGGGGTCATCGAAGGTCTGCAGAGATGAGGTGGGCTTCTGCTGGGTGGTATGCTCCAGGCGGGGGCTCCGCTCCAGACGGGGACTGGAGGAGGAGCGGGAGGGTTTGCTACGACCTGGACGGCGCCTCAGAGAGTCCGAGCGCAATGGTGGAGGAGGCGGACGCTTGGACTTGCGGAGGGAGATGCTGCGAGTGCAAGAGTAGGAGGAGGAAGTGCTGTACTTCCTTTTCTCCTGGTTTAGCAAGGGAGAGGAGGTCATTTTCTCTGAACACAAAGAGTCAGTGTGAGAAAGTGAAGAGCGACCAGAGGAGAGCAGGGGATCACAGCTCCAACCTTCCCCAGAAACACATCTCATCTCCTGGGTGATTCCATTCCAGTCACCACCAGTTTGGCCGCTGTGGACACTGGAGCTGGGGGAGAGGGTCTGGTATCTCCACGTCTCCCCATTGTAGGAGCCACCATCGTAGGAGCATTGGGTGTCCTGCTGGGTGGTGGTCTGGTCACCCAGAGCCTGGTAGCTAAACTGAGACTCTGAGTCTGTGATGGAGGAAGAGGAGAGGTAGTGGGAGGTGGAAGGGGAACTATGATATTGGGCAGCCTCATTCAGGGACTTATCGCTGGGGTAAGACCACTCTGATTGCAGGGCACGGCTGGGGGAGCCCGGGAGGGGGGAGGTGACCGGGGAGGAAGGAAAAGAAGAGGATGAGGAGGAAGGAGACTGGGGGACAACTCTAGCAGTAGGGTTAAAAGGCAGCATGGGCTGGAGGTCGCTGGGGAAACCCTGTCGATCCTGTGACTGGAGAAGAAAGAAAGAAAGAGAGGGAAAGAATCTTATTTTTGATTTAAGTAACTGCGATACTTGTGACAATGATTTCTCATAAACTGACCTGGCAGCAAGATGAGGAGGCACTGAGTGTCCTGTAGGAGGCGCTGTTATATCTGGCCTCGGAGTTCAGAGAGGAGTTGGTTGCCAGACGGGGGACGGTGTGGACCTCTGAGGAGGATGAGCAGCAGGAAGTGGAGTGGTCGTGACAGGAGTTGACAGTTGGGGAGGAGGTAAGGGAGGCCATGAGGCTGGAAATCCCCTCTCCCCTTGGGGCTCGGATCCTCCTGGCTGATGACTGCCCCTCCTCTCTGACTTCTCCCCTCTCCTTCTCTTCCACCTTCTCCCTTATATTATTCTGTTGGTGGGCAGAGGTGCAGGAGGCAGGTCGACCCACGGTGGAGAACTGAGCAGGAAGAACCAAAGAGACCAAAGGCGAGTCTGGAGAGACAGAAGTTAAGGACAGAGGAGATAAAGGAAGAGAAGAAGAACTGCATTGTAATAAAAAAAGAGGTGGACTGAATTGACTGATACACTGATTGATGGAGTGCTGCAAGAAGTGATATGAGAGGGAGATAAAGTGATTGATTGATTGATGAATGGGGTAAAGAATGGGTGGAGCTTATACCAGGCTTCAGGCTGACATCATCAGGTATCCCAGTAACGGTCTTGCGGCGGCTCAGGATACAGGGGCGCCGGGATAACAAGTCAGCGTTGGAAACCACTCTTCGAAAACTGGCCTGACGATCAAAACTCTCTCCTGAAGAGCGCGCACGTACAGAAACACAACAAACAAAGTGAAAATATGAGAAACCCTCTTAGTTAATGATTTAGTAGAACAAGAGATTCTGTCAGTTTAACAGGTTCCAAGTCCAGGTGGAGTCCAAAGCCAGAGTCAGATCCTAAATCTGTGTCTGACTTTAGCTAAAAATCTAACTTGTGTCCTGTGTTAGAGTCGAGTTTCAAGTCCCACTTAAGTCCATAGAGTTAAAGCTCTATTCCGAGTTGAGTCCTAAATTCAGTTGAGTTTCAAGTCAGTAAAACCCCAAGTCTGAGTCAAATCCCAAGTATGAGTCAATTCTCAAGTCTAAGTCCAATCTCAAATCCAAGTGACGTCCTAAATCCAAGTAGAGTCTCAAGTCTGAGTCAAGTCTCAAGCAGGAGTTGAGTCCTGAATCAAGAATAAATTAATAGAATAGAAGAATAGATGAATCTCAAGTCCAAGTCCAAAGTCCGAGTTGAGCTTGGAGTCCAGATTCAAGTTGAGAATCTGAGTTGAATCTTGGGTGAAGTCCACATCAAATTTCAAGACCGAGTCAAATTTCAAAGTCAAGTTTAAGAGTCCTTAATATTAAAATCTAGATCTGACTCCAGTCACCTACCTGATATATTGATAGGGACTATATCTGCCCCCACTGCCTCAGCCTGCTGCCTCATCCTCTCCTCCGGTGTTGGGAGCCGGGGGGTCGGCTCCATCTCCACGTCGACTGTTGGCTCGTAGGCGGGGGCAAAGACATCCCAACAGGAGGTGCAGTGGACAGGGTTGAGAACCAGTGGGGTCAGAGGTCGCGTGTTGTTCAAGATTAGCCTCTCGTCCTCATCTGAGAAAGCTGAGGACTGAGTACACACATGCGCTGTTAACTTACATTTGTTTAGCTAGCTTGGAGTCACGTTTAAGCCCTGCAGAGTCTAGTTTAACTCCAGTGAACTGTAGCTTAACCTTGCAGAGTAAGGATTAACCACAGTGGAGTCTGGTTTAACTACAGTAGAGTCAAATTTAAGACCAGTACAGTCTGGTTTAACATGGGACAGTCAAGTTTAAACTCAAGAAGTCTAATTGTAGTTTAGCCTCCTAGTTTAAGCGTAAACACTCAGGTTTAACACCAGGATAGATTGGTCTTGCCTGATTCTAGTTAAACCCCACTAGCATCTCATGAAACCTGGTAGGGTTGAGTTTAACCAACAGAGTCTAGTGTAATCCTCAGTAGAGTCTAGTTTAAAATGGAGGAGCCAGGTTAAAGCCTGTAGAGTCCAGTTTAACCCCAGTTAAGTCCAGTTTAACTGCAGTAGAGTCAAATTTTGCAGGTAAGGGTTGGGTTAAACCCCAGTTCACCTGATTTTAACCACACATAAAGTCGAACCCAGCCTGAAAGAGTCAAGTTTAACCCCAGTAAAATCTAATTTAACTCGCTGTAGTAAACCGCCAAATGTAGCTTAATCTCGTAGAGTCTCCCAATGGAGTCTAGATTAATGCAATAGGGTTTAATTTAACCCCAGTGTATTCTGGTTTTACATGGTAGCGTAGTTTAATTCTAGTTTAGCCTTGTAGTTTAAGCTTAAACACTTAAATTAAATCCCAGGAAATACTGGTCTTGCCTGATTCTAGTTTAACCTCATCAGAGTCTAGTTTAAGACGGAGGAGTTAGATTTAAACCCCTGTAGAGTCTGGTTTAATCCTAGTAGGATCTAGGTGTACCCCAGTAGTGTGGGATTAACCTTGTTTAACTGTAGTATACTATATGTTAGCTTGGTAAAGTCAAGTTTAACCCCAGTAGAGTCTAGTGAAGTCTGGTTGGGTGTGACTAGGATAGTACTCTAGTTCATCCTAGCTCATTCTAGTCTAGTCTACTTTAGTCTAGTTCGATCCATGTTTACCTTTCTCCTCCTGAAAACTGAAAACTTGAAACAAACTGAAAAGCAAGACTGAGAGAGAAAGTCCAGGAATCTGGACCTCTAGAGGATGAAACAGGGGTGAGAAACAGAAAAGAGTCGATGAGTCGATGAGAAAGGAGACACTTTACGGTAAAAACAAAGATGACATATGATGGTATAATAACTGTGTCAGTAGTTCAGTTTGACCAGCAGATGGCAGTAAAACAAAGTGATTCTCCACTAATGCAGGGAGTTAAAACCAGACCAGAACTGGATCAAAGCAGATCGAGCAACATCCAGCTGGATTAGAGAGGGTCAAAATAAATCAGAATCAATATATCTGGTTTGAACAGTCCAGTGGATAGTTTTATTTTGACATTTCAGTTTATTTAAATACAGCTTTAAAAGGTACTTGTACTTTACTTGAGTATTTCCATTTTCTGCTACTTTATACTTCTACTCCACTACGTATACTATATACTTTTTACTTTAAGTGTACCTTTATGGGTTAAGAAAACTCTCCGACTTCCCAAGCTAAATAAACCATTAAAACCCCATTGGAGATACATGGTTCTTACATGACAGGGACGCAGTTTTTAAAACGTAATTAATTGTTTAGTTTTTAAAAAATCTCCTTATAAAGTCAGTTTAGTCTGGAATTTAAGTTTTATTTTCTTATTATACATGAAAAAAAAGAGAGTAGGAACATTTTAACCTGTTTTAACGCAATTTTAAGTTTTTTCATAAATCTAATCCTGCAACCTGCCGTATTTTGTCTGGTTTCATGACACAGAACTTTTTTTTTTAAACATTTAAATTAAAAACAGGTTGAAATATTCTCACAGAAAACGCTGCGCACGTGTTTGTGCACCAGTGATAATAACACATTATTATTTAATATTTACACTGTGAGAGGGACGATTACCCATAATTAGTACTTTTAATACTTTAAGTACATTTTGCTTTAAATACTTGTGTCCTAAATGTTCAATGTAGGACTTACGAGTATTTTTACATTGACGTAGTACATCGTACACGTGTCTCCTGTATCAAAGAGGTATTTGTCTTTGCTCTACTGCAGTCTGTTCAGCCTCATCAATATTCATGATCAGCACTGTATCCTTATCAATATCACGCGTGTGTCACTAACCATCTTCCTGCTTTTGTCCTTCCACCGTCTGCGTGTAGTTCTGCCCTCTGATTGGTCGAGCCCCGAAGAGGACGGAGTCGGTGGGCGGGGCTGAGAGCTGCCGGGTCGGCTGTAGCCATGCTGAGTCAGCCCGTTACACGCTACGCACACACACACACACACACACACACACACACACACTCATACATATGAGACGACAGAATTGTGATGACACACTAAAGATGTTCATATAGCCAATAACCAATAAGACATCTAAAGCAAAGAATCAATCAATCAATCAATCAATCGATGATCCAGTCAATGTTTTGATTATTTTGGGCCAAACATACGTCAATATAAGAAAATGATTATGATGTGTTTTAGTTGAACTGCAGTAAATCAATAGATCAGCTGAAAAGGTGCGAGCTTCTGATGCTGAATCCTCTTAAACAATCAATCAAGAATAACTTCAGCACTAATCAATACAGTTGACATGAAAGGAAGTCCTTTGTCTGGGATTTGGGGGGAGGGGGGAAGACATGTAGCACTGCAGCTGCTGTGATGCAGTCTGCAGTGTGTGTGTGTGTGTGTGTGTGTGTGTGTGTGTGTGTGTGTGTGTGTGCTGCAGACCCTGATCTGCTCTCAGTGTTCAATAATCGATCAGTTATTGAAGCTGAATCAAGAGCTTTCAGATGTCTGTTTCATCAGCGTTTAAAGCGTCACCTGTGCAGTATCTGACGTCTAACAGCGTGACCTGTGAAGTATCTGACGTCTAACAGCGTCACCTGTGCAGTATCTGACGTCTAACAGCGTCACCTGTGCAGTATCTGACGTCTAACAGCGCGACCTGTGCAGTATCTGACGTCCTAACAGCGTCACCTGTGCAGTATCTGACGTCTAACAGCGTCACCTGTGCAGTATCTGACGTCTAACAGCGTCACCTGTGCAGTATCTGACGTCTAACAGCGTCACCTGTGCAGTATCTGACGTCTAACAGCGTCACCTGTGCAGTATCTGACGTCTAACAGCGTCACCTGTGCAGTATCTGACGTCTAACAGCGTCACCTGTCTAACAGCGTCACCTGTCTAACAGCGTCACCTGTGCAGTATCTGACGTCTAACAGCGTCACCTGTGCAGTATCTGACGTCTAACAGCGTCACCTGTGAAGTAACTGACGTCTAACAGCGTCACCTGTGCAGTATCTGACGTCTAACAGCGTCACCTGTGAAGTATCTGGCGCCTAACAGCGTCACCTGTGCAGTATCTGGCGTCTAACAGCGTCACCTGTGCAGTATCTGACGTCTAACAGCGTCACCTGTGCAGTATCTGACGTCTAACAGCGTCACCTGTGCAGTATCTGACGTCTAACAGCGTCACCTGTGAAGTATCTGACGTCTAACAGCGTCACCTGTGCAGTATCTGACGTCTAACAGCGTCACCTGTGCAGTATCTGACGTCTAACAGCGTCACCTGTGCAGTATCTGACGTCTAACAGCGTCACCTGTGAAGTATCTGACGCCTAACAGCGTCACCTGTGCAGTATCTGACGTCTAACAGCGTCACCTGTGCAGTATCTGACGTCTAACAGCGTCACCTGTGAAGTATCTGACGTCTAACAGCGTCACCTGTGCAGTATCTGACGTCTAACAGCGTCACCTGTCTAACAGCGTCACCTGTCTAACAGCGTCACCTGTGCAGTATCTGACGTCTAACAGCGTCACCTGTGCAGTATCTGACGTCTAACAGCGTCACCTGTGAAGTAACTGGCGTCTAACAGCGCCACCTGTGCAGTATCTGACGCCTAACAGCGTCACCTGTGCAGTATCTGACGTCTAACAGCGTCACCTGTGCAGTATCTGACGCCTAACAGCGTCACCTGTGAAGTATCTGACGCCTAACAGCGCCACCTGTGCAGTATCTGACGTCTAACAGCGTCACCTGTGCAGTATCTGACGCCTAACAGCGTCACCTGTGAAGTAACTGACGCCTAACAGCGTCACCTGTGAAGTAACTGACGTCTAACAGCGTCACCTGTGAAGTAACTGACGTCTAACAGCGTCACCTGTGCAGTATCTGACGTCTAACAGCGTCACCTGTCTAACAGCGTCACCTGTGCAGTATCTGGCGTCTAACAGCGTCACCTGTCTAACAGCGTCACCTGTCTAACAGCGTCACCTGTGCAGTATCTGACGTCTAACAGCGTCACCTGTGAAGTATCTGACGTCTAACAGCGTCACCTGTGCAGTATCTGACGTCTAACAGCGTCACCTGTGAAGTAACTGACGTCTAACAGCGTCACCTGTGCAGTATCTGACGTCTAACAGCGTCACCTGTGCAGTATCTGACGTCTAACAGCGTCACCTGTGCAGTATCTGACGTCTAACAGCGTCACCTGTGAAGTAACTGACGTCTAACAGCGTCACCTGTGAAGTAACTGGCGCCTAACAGCGTCACCTGTGCAGTATCTGACGTCCTAACAGCGTCACCTGTGCAGTATCTGGCGCCTAACAGCGTCACCTGTGAAGTAACTGACGCCTAACAGCGTCACCTGTGCAGTATCTGACGTCTAACAGCGTCACCTGTGCAGTATCTGACGTCTAACAGCGTCACCTGTGCAGTATCTGACGTCTAACAGCGTCACCTGTGCAGTATCTGACGTCTAACAGCGTCACCTGTGCAGTATCTGACGCCTAACAGCGTCACCTGTGCAGTATCTGACGTCTAACAGCGTCACCTGTGCAGTATCTGACGTCTAACAGCGTCACCTGTGCAGTATCTGACGTCTAACAGCGTCACCTGTGCAGTATCTGACGTCTAACAGCGTCACCTGTGCAGTATCTGACGTCTAACAGCGTCACCTGTGCAGTAACTGACGTCTAACAGCGTCACCTGTGAAGTATCTGACGTCTAACAGCGTGACCTGTGCAGTATCTGACGTCTAACAGCGTCACCTGTGCAGTATCTGACGTCTAACAGCGTCACCTGTGCAGTATCTGACGTCTAACAGCGTCACCTGTGCAGTATCTGACGTCTAACAGCGTCACCTGTGCAGTAACTGACGTCTAACAGCGTCACCTGTGCAGTATCTGACGTCTAACAGCGTCACCTGTCTAACAGCGTCACCTGTCTAACAGCGTCACCTGTGCAGTAACTGACGTCTAACAGCGTCACCTGTGAAGTATCTGACGTCTAACAGCGTCACCTGTGAAGTATCTGACGTCTAACAGCGTCACCTGTCTAACAGCGTCACCTGTGAAGTATCTGACGTCTAACAGCGTCACCTGTGCAGTATCTGACGTCTAACAGCGTCACCTGTCTAACAGCGTCACCTGTGCAGTATCTGACGTCTAACAGCGTCACCTGTCTAACAGCGTCACCTGTGCAGTATCTGACGTCTAACAGCGTCACCTGTCTAACAGCGTCACCTGTGCAGCAGCTGCAGCTGCAATAAAACCCACAAAACGGGGGTTTATTCCCTGAAGAACTCAGACTTTTACTCAACTAAAGGCACAAAAGAATCAGCATCAACATATAATTATTGATTAATGAATCACTTTAATGCTGCAGCTCATTTTAACTACTTTATATCCTGCTGGGAAACTTGTGAATTTCACCCTGGAAATGAATAAATGATGTGAAATGACGTCATGATTATATGTTGTATTGTTATTCTGAATCTGCAGAAAGAAGAAAGGACTGACTAAAGTTATCAAATAAACGTAGCGCAGTAAAAAAGAACAATATTTCCCTCTGAAATGTAAAATGTACTTTATACTTATAGTCCGATACATTTATTTAGGAGCTTTATCTGAAAATTAACAAGTAATTAAAGTTTAGTTTAGCGGCTAAAGAATGCATTATGTCAGCGAGGAGCCTCGCCAGTATAGAAGGACAAACCTGTGTGTGTGTGTGTGTGTGTGTGTGTGTCCAAAATCACATACATGTTCGCCATTTTGCAGTGCGGTCCGAATGTATAGTGAGAAGTATTATACCCTGTGTAGTGGACTCAAAGTATCCCAGAATGCATCGTGATCACGTCGATCTGGCACGTTTTAATTGTGCGACGGCGATGACGTTAATTAACGGCGCAGCGGGTCACTATACAGTCTCCAACATAGAACTCGCTAGATAGTGTCGGTCCGCCTCTCAGTACCGTCTGACTTCCTGTCCGCGGCGCTCAGCTGCGAGCCCGTTGGTTCCTGCTGAAGACGTAAATCTTTAAATATGTAGTTTCCTGTTTAAAAAGGCTCAGTAGTTTCCTCAAACAGCTGCTCGCTGTAGTTTCTATCAGACCAACAGGAGGAAACAGAGCGTCTGTTGGGGACTACTTCCAGCGGCGGATGAATCCACATGTGGTGCTGTAGTGAGTGTTTGGGGCAGCAGGACGGTGTGTGTGTGTGTGTGAGTCAGAATAAACTACAGTGTGTGTGTTCACCGCTTTTCTCTGTTGACCTCTGACCTTGCAGATCATCAGCGCTGCCGGATCGTCTTTTCGCAGGGACGAAGAGCAGACCCTGCTGGGGCTTCTGGGTAGTGTAGTGAACGGACCACTTACTGTCCCCGTCCCCTGCTGCAGAGACAGAGTACAGCACAGATCAGCGTGTGTGTGTGTGTGTGTGTGTGTGTGTGTGTGTGTGTTTAATCTTGCTTCAGCAGATTCACACGCAGTAAGAAACAGCGATGATCAGTGCTGCAGCGCTCGGCGCTCCTCAAGGTGACCTCAGCGACACGGGCACAGCGCCAGAGGGCTTTTATTTTGAAGGAGCAGGCGTGAAGTGCCAGTTTCCTGCAGTTTGGAGGAGCTGAAACTCCGGAGTATTTCTCTTTTGACAAACACAGCGATTGTTCGTAAGCAAACAACACATTTTTGTCCAGTTTTTCGCCACATCGGAAGACATTTGGGGTTCAGTGTCTTGCTCACTTCGACTTGTTTAAACAGACAACATTTTGATCCCAGTTCGTAAAAAAGGAGCCGAAGGACTTAATCAGGAAGTCTAATGACACTACACCAGGTGTCACAATCACACACGCTGTCCCACTCCGCAGTTACAGACACAAGCTACTTTAAACGACTGTAAAAGCCATCTCGCTGCGTGTATCGGATCTGGATTGGCTGACTTTATGTTTTTAAATTTGACAAACAGACGACAGTTGTTGCTTTACAGTCGGCGCTGATCTCCCAAAGCCGCTAGTTAACAGACGGCGAGGGAAGTAAAGCGAGGACGTTTAATCCATTCATCGTTCTTCCCGACTAAACAAAATGTCGCTGTGAAACATCGATCGGCGAAGCTTCAGTGATCAACTGTTTGAACTGTGCGCGAAGAGCGGAAAAGAGGTTTGAGAACGTCGAGTTTAACTTCTACGAAGGTAGCGGAGGTTCACACGGTCCTCGATGTGTTCCCTGGGGTCCTTTAGGGGGTTCCACCGGTCCTGGAGAAGGTTTATTGGTTGTTTGGGTTCTTTGAAGGGGTTTCAAGGCTGAAACTACAAACGGTCCTTGAGAGGGTTCTACAGGTCCCGGAGGAGACTCAAACGGTCCTTGAGGAGGTCCCAGGGATCGTTGATGAGGTACGAAAGGTCCTTAAGGAGCCTGAAATGTTCCTTGAGGGGGTCATAGTGGTCCTTGAGGAGGCCCCAAGGGTCCTGGAGAGGGTGCTACAGGTCCTTGAGAAGTACCAGATGTCTTTAAAGAGGCTCTGGAGGTCACTGAGGGGGTTATGAGGACCTTGAAGAGGGTCCTGGAGTCCTCAAGGAGGTTCCAGGGGTCCTTGAGTCAGTTATCTGTATTGTCGCTATGGTTACCCGCAGTTTAACACACCTTGTGCTTAGATTTAGGAAGGTGGTTAAGCTGTTACATTACACCTGCCAGCCAATCAGAGAGCTGCATTTTATGAGGTCTTTTATACACAAGTGATGCTCTCTCGCCATGCTTCACACACACACACACACACACACACACACACACACACACACACACACACACACACACACACACTCACCTCTCGTCTTGTTGAGATATCTGAGGACGGATTTGATCGCCGCTCCGATCAGAACCATAACGACGCCACACACACACACGCTCGCTCGCTCGCTCGCTCGCTCGGCTGCAGCAGACGGAGCAGCAGCAGTAATGCAGCTCCACTCGTCTCCTCCCACCTCTCTCTCTCTCTCTCGTCAGTACTCGCCCCTCTCTCTTCCACACACACACACACACACACACATGTTGGCAGGGAGCCAGCACACGTGTGTGTCCTTCATGTGTGTCGCCAGGTGATGAAGGTTACCCACATACTGCATTAACACACACACACAAATGAAACATGATGCTTTGTAGATGAAGGGAGATGAAAGTGTGTGTGTGTGTGTGTGTGTGTGTGTGTGTGTGTGTGTGTGTGTGTGTGTGTTTGTGCTTTAGATGTGAGGCTGTTCATCTTTAATCTCTGCGTTCGCTGCCTTTGCTGTGTTTCTCTGTGTTCCCGAATTCCTATCTTTGTGAGGGCCAAACTGAGCGAGGACACGGCGAACCTCTCGTCGCTTGTTTGTAGGGACGGGACCAAAGTTAAGGTAAGAACTGAAAATGAAGAGGGTCCTGGAGTCACTGACGTGGTTCCATGGATCCTTGAGAAGTACCAGGGATCCTTGAGGACATACCAGGGGCGCTTGAGAAGGTACCAGAGGTCCTGGGGGAGGTTTGAATGGTCCTTGAGGAGGTCCATGGGTGGGATGGGGTCCTTAAATAGTGTCTAAGTCTTTGAGGTTGTTCCACAGGTCCTCGAGGAGACCCAAATGATCCTTGATGAGCGGTCCTTGCTATATACATCTAAAGTGTAGCTTCAGATCACAGGCCAGGTTTGGGTCTCAAACCCCCGGCATCACCAGTCGGGTCCAGAACAGCAAAAATGAGCTCAGGACCCTCACTGACCCCCAGGTGTCCGTTAGGTTGTGGTAATTTGATTAAAAGTCATTCAGATTTAGTAATATATACCCGGCACAATGATAAAAAACAGGGCCTTTATGTTTGAGGTGGATATTTCCAGACACTCGGAGTACCACAAATGAAAATGTCAACGTTTGCGGACCTCAGTCATGTTTCAGCTGGATGATACTGCATTTTTGGCCTTATTATCCAAAAGAGGTTTGAGAGGACTTCAGGAACAAAAAGGGGTCTAAAACTGCACCGAAGGAGCCGGGTTTCTCATTTAATTTGAAAGCGGCAGCGACACACTGGTACGTGTACGTACAGCAACATTACCTGCAAATACTACACTTATACCACCTGTGCCACCATTGATATATGTGTTAATGTACAGTGGTTACGGTATTGACGGAGCTGAGGATCACCTTCATCACCAGTCCCAAACTGGGACAGTTCCAGTCTGTAAGTGTGCCAGCTATCTGGGCCACTGGAGCAGCTAATTACTTCTGTCTTCACGCCTGACAGCCTGTCCGTCCGTCCGTCTGTCGTCACCTCGCAACTGTTTTAATTAGTTTAATTAATTAGACGGTAAGTAGGTCACACTATCATTATGTCACAGTGTGTATTTATAGTTGGAATATGTTCAACTCTGAACTCTGAGCAGAAAAAAAGAGCTGTTTCTCTGCTGTCCAATCAGAGGAGTGGAGAGGCGGGACTTCCTGTGCGACCAGGATCGTCACCCAATGACACTGTGGTCCAAAATCAAACCAGGAACGATCAATACGCAGCCTTAACTTCATGTTTTGAAACGACTTTATGGAAGCAGTCAGACACCGGTGGGTGAAGCTAGCAGGTGAAGCTAACACGTAGCAGCTGTTTCATGGTAAAGCCTGTTCATCTGTCATTATAGGAATTAGCCATTAGCCTAGCGTATGGAGCTGCAGCTAATCCCTGCTCACACACTCACAGAGACGATTACACACACAGGGGAGTTAATTAAGGGAGAACAGTTGTTGTTGTTTTACTGTATGTGTGAGTGTTTGTTATCTGAGCTGTGATACATTATTGATGAGACAGTAACACACTGCGCGAGTGTGTATTAGAGTTATCAGAAGAGCTGTGTTACTGTTCTGATTTACACATGAAGAAACTGAAGGCAAGACCAACGGGGACGAGCCGGGCCGGGCCAGCGGACACATGGACGTGTCACGGCACAAAAAGCAACTTACAACATTAGTAATAACTAAATTATAATGTAAACGTCATTAATATCATTAGTTCCACCTGAGCTTTTCCCGCTGTGACAAATAAAAATGTCTGCTGTGGAAAAGGTCTACTGGAACCATTCAGGACCACAGATCCAAATCCAGGAAAATATGACAGTTCAAAAATAAAGGTCAAACCGAGGGTAGCTGGGAACATTCAGGACCACATAGAGCCAAACTAGTCTACCTGGGATTGGTAAAACCTAACAAAGCCAAAGCTGGGACTATTCAGGACCAAACAGGGCCAACCAGACTAGCTGGGATCATTCAAAACTACACAGAGCCAAACTATGGGTAGCTGAAACTATTTAGGACCAAACTGGGCCAAAGTTGTGTAGCTACAAACTTTTAGGACTAAACGGAAACTGGAGCCACTGAGGACCAGACAGAGCCAAAGCAGGCTAGCTGGGACCATTCAGGACCACACAGAGTCAAGTTAGGCTAATTGGAATCATTCAGGACCAAACTGGGCCAAACAAGAGTAGCTGGTAGCAACGGGACAATTCAGGACCAAACAGATACAAAATGGGACCAGTCGGGACACTTTTGTGCCAAACAAGTCTAACTGGGACCAGCGGGACCAAAAAGAGCCAAATTATGCTAAAGGTGACCATTCAGGACTAAATAGACTAAACAGAGCTACACCAGCTGGAATAGAGTAGCAGCACTACTTGTACTTTAAGAAGTTCTAGTAGCAGTAGTCCAAGAAGACAGTCCACACAAACATATAAACTACCCAGAATTCCCAGCAGTACCTTTATGTAGAAGGGGCGTGGTTTGTGTGGCTTCCGGTGCGGAGCTCCTCCCTCTGCGAGGTCTGAAGCAGAAGAAGCTGGTCTTGCGCCTCCTGCTGGGGCGGTAGCAGTACTGTGGCGGCACCTCCGGCTCCCTGAGGGGATGCGAGGAGCCGAGAGGAGAGGGGACGGGCAGGGTGTAGCCGGGGCGGGGCTCCGGGGTGGGGGGACCTGAACTGGTTCTGCACCGCTGGGTGAGGACAGGGCAGGCGGACCGCGGCAGCTGAACGGGCGGGGGTTGCAAGTTGGGTTTCCCATAAGCTTCTGGAGCGAGAAAAAGTTTCCCGTGAGCCTCCGGAGCAAGAGAAGGGTGGACGTGGGGTCGTGGTGGGAGGTGCTGGCGGCGGTACCAGGGGCTGTTGCCTGGATACTGAAGGTGAGGCGGGAGGGGCTTTTTGTCACCTGAGGGCGTCCCTGTCCTGACTGCACCACCTGTGTTCAGTCCCAAAATGGCATTGTGGTGCTGGTGGATTTTGGCGCTGAGAAGGCGACGGCGCAGGCTGCCCTCCATCTTGGGCTGCAGGGCGGCCATCTTGCGTGGAAGAAGCTCATCTCGCTCTTCATCAGGACCCCCATTCCAGCAGTGCGACGCCCCGCCAAGACCTGCCCCCTCACCGCCCAGACACTCCACATACGAAATCATCCTGTCCTGATGGCCAGTTGGCTGTTTGATGTCTGGCTCCGTCTCAGGACAGATCTGAGACGATCAACACAACGAAAACTATTCCCTCACTAACCATCTTTTCACAATAAAAGTCCTAGAAAATTTCCAACCCTTCATCATAAAAGCACCTTGTATGTTTTTTCCCCCCCAAGTTCAGCTCAACTTCACAATAAATGTTCAAACAGCATTCAGTCCTTCCAAAAAAGGGTCTTTCCTTAAAGAAAAACTCAGATTTTTAATCCTTAACTGTAAAGGACCAATGTTTGGTAAATCCTTCACAGTAAAAGCCCAGAGTTCCTGAAAATAAATGTTTGAAAAGTTTCCCAGTTCTTTAAAAAACGTTAATGTTTCTATCCTTCACAGTAAAATTTGCGGTTTTTCAACTCAACATAATAAATATCGAATAAACATATAAACAGCTTAAAAATAAATCCCCAAAATGTAATTTTTCACAATAAAACCACCACGATTCACAATAAGAGTCTTCTGCTCAAACGTCCTTCAGAGTAACAACACAAACTTGTATCCTTCACAAAAAGCCTCAAATTATTTACAAAGATAACGAAAGACCCACGTTTTTGTAGCCTTCACAATAAAAGCATGAACAGTGTTCAAAAGAAACTTACACAG
Organism: Siniperca chuatsi; assembly: GCF_020085105.1. Lineage (NCBI taxonomy): Eukaryota > Metazoa > Chordata > Actinopteri > Centrarchiformes > Sinipercidae > Siniperca > Siniperca chuatsi. The sequence continues at coordinate 1,659,328 of NC_058065.1, read as the reverse complement.
AAAACCCCCCCCTTTAACAATAAAAGCCTCAAAATATCTCACAGTAGAGGAGGCTTCAGATTTGTCTTCAAAATCCACATAATAGCTTCAAAACTCCTAAATCGCCAAACGTCTTTCAGTCAGCCACAATTAAACTTTTAGCAGCTCCACGTGACTTCTTCTTCTCCTCATTCCTTTACAATTAAAATCTCAGACTTGTCACCGCCAAACGCAAACAACTCTCCCAGCAATCCACGAGTCCGAAAAACGATTACAGCCCGAAAGCACGTCGACAGGAAACGTCGGTATTTCTTCACAAGTGTCGACAGTGAGCTGCTGTGTTTCCTCTCCTGTCTCCGCCTCTAATCTTCTAACGGGGATTATCCAGGTCTGCAGATGGCCGGTGAGAGGCAGGTATTTACCGCCACACACCACATGCTGCTTGATACTGTATTACTGTGTCAGACTGGGTAAATGTATTTTTGGATCACAGAATCAGACAACAGAAGGTCGATGTTGAACAAAGAGTTTCTTCACTTTTTTTGATCCTGTATCTGCTTATGTTGTGTGTTCATCACGGCCCGATGCCTCGTGCCCCTCTGTGCCAAAGAGGGCATCGAGAGAAAGTCAGTTTTTCATCAAGGGTTCACAAATTTCAGACATTTATGGGATTTTGAGAAAACAAGAGGTAACTATCTCAACTCGAGATCCACTTACTAGCATCCTGGCTGCTACTCTACTTCTTCCATCCGCCGATACAAGCTTGTAACATAGCCGAAAGCTCCAGAACAAGCTAGTAAGTGGACCTTGACCAGAGAAGTGCTCAGAGAAATCAAAAATTGCGAACATTAACGGTTACTGAGCAAACTCCATCTGCTGCTGAAGACCATGTGAAAGCTCCAGAACGAGCGAGTAAGTGCGCCCTAGAGTCGAGCCTGTTCCGTCTAAATAAGAAGTAACTGCACACCCGGCCTCTCTAGGCTTCTACAGGAGGGTTAAAAACCATCAGCATTTCACACAAAAGTAACGGTCACATTGTTGTGACTGAAAGACGAGTTTCCTGTCAGTCGCATTGATCTAATGATCGGCTCATTGGTTTAGTGTGCAGAGAGTCACCTGACCTCCAGCGACTCTCTCCTGCTCTGACAGTTTTATTTGTGTTGTTGAAGTTCGTGTACTCGACGGCGAGCGTCTCCCGAGGGCGAAGCTTTGTCAATGATTGGTCAAAGAAAAACACACACACAGACGGAGAAAACTGGCGTTAGTGTGTAACAGGATGAGCACCGACGGACGATTGATTTAAAGAAGAACTACAAACTTTAAGAAATAAAGAAGTATTTCTGCTAATATGTTATTATCGACACACTGTGTTCTCTGCCTTCGTTTATACATTTCCCTCTGTGTGTCGTTCATCTGGACACCTGTGTGCAGGTGTGTAAAGGGGCATTTATGTTCGTATGTGTATTTGACGTTTGCTTTTGCACTTTTCTTTCTGCTGCAATGAATGAAAGCTAAAAAAAAAAAACACCCAAAGAAATAAAAGAAAACAATTAATCTTAAATATTTCAAATAATTGTGATATTAAAGTCGCGGTTTGTGTGTTTCTGCAGCTGTTGTGTCCATCGTGGAGGAATTTATTACTTAAAACTGCTTATTGTGTGTGTGTGTGTGTGTGTGTGTGTGTGTGTGTGTGTGTGTGTGTGTGTGTGTGTGTTTGTACAGAAACAGCTGTGTTTTGGAAGATGAATGGGATGTTTCAGCCTGCCTCAACAGGCCAGCAGTGATTACTGACACACACACACACACACACACACACACACATTTGCACGTGTCAAACTCAAGAGCGCACATGCCTCCTGACCCAAAACTTTCTACGAGCCACAAAGATTCAATTTCAACGCAAAACATCACGGGAGCCATTTCAGCTGCGGCGGCGGCGTTAGTAGCAGTAACCATAGTAACAGTTGCAGAAAGAAAGCACAAAGGACCGCAGCAGCTGTAATCTGGAAAATACTGCATCCAGTCAACACTTTCCCCCCATTAATCTCTCTCTCTCTGCTCAAAATAAAGCTCGCTCGACCCTCTTTCTTCACACACACACACACACACACACACACAAAAAAAAAGGTTGTGGAGATAAGTGTGTGTGTGTGTGTTAACAGACAGCCAGCGGACAAAATGACCTACATCTGACACACACACACACACACACACACACACACACACACACACAGCTGGTGTAGTCTTCAGCGGCTCGGTGAAGTTTTTGGCAACACACACACACACATCCAGTATAAATGCACACACACACACTCTTTTATCTGCAGCATTTCTACTGACGTCTTCATTTTGAACTTCCCCATGCCTCCTCCGCCTCCCTCACCTTTGAAGCAGAGCATGTCGTCCTCGCTCGCCCCGACGTCGCCCTGCGTGTGTGTGTGAAAGTGAATCTCAGCTAACAAAGACAGAAAACACAAGTTCAGACACAGATTCCTCTCTCTCTCTCTCTCTCTCTCTCGCCCTCGTCCTACCACAATAAAAGCCCCCTCCCTGCTCTCTCTCTCTCTGCTCAAGCCAATCCTCGCTCGACCCTAACTTCCTCTCTCCCATCATCCCCTCCCCAGCGGGGGGAGAAGTGTTCACATCCTTTACTGCAGTAAAAGTCTGAAGTATCATCAGCAACATGGAGTTAAAGTGAGAGTCGTCCCTGTGCAGTAAAATGCTTCCTGTCAGTGTTTATTATATCTGATGTTTCTGGATTCATATTCCTGCTGCATTCATGTGTGTGTTGCATTTTACTGCTGCAGATGTTTCAGGTCGAACTCATTTTAACTGCTTTACATCCTGTTGGGTAGTTTAACCTGCAGCAATGCATCATGGTCTATAAGATCATCAGGTGTTTGCAGCGTCGCCGTCCTGTGAGAACCACGTATCAGAGAAACAGCCTGTTTTCAGCTCTGTGACGATGCGTTTCCCAGCTGATCCGAGGGGGGGTTAAAGGGTTTATTCAGCTTCAGGAGGAGGAGTTTCCTCTTCATCAACTCTTCATCCTTCAGCTCGTCACAAACACTCACAATCAAGTATTTGTGCTTCAGTAAATGCACTTTGCTGCGTGCTCACTGTGTTTAGCTACAGAACCCGTGTACCTCTGAGAGCAACCGCTGCTAGGCAACCAACCAGGCCGGCATCTCCCCCAGCAGCCAATTAGACGACTGCCACGCACGCACGCACGCACGCACGCACGCACGCACGCACCTGACGGAAAGATGATGTCACATCGAAATGGGTGATGGGAGATGTAGTCCTCTCCTCCTCCGCTCTCTCCAGACAAAAATAGCTTCATTAATCACATTAGTCTGCCCTGGATACAAACACACACACACACACACACACACACACACACACGGTGTATCACAGTTACTCTGCAGCATATGCATCATCTATTAAAATATTCTGTCTGTGTTCAAGGCTTCACACTTCATTTGTAGTTCTTCAGCAGGAAACAAACCAATCAGCGGCTTTAAAATCTCTTAAGTGCTGATCCATTTGAGTACGGGTCTAAATAAAATAAACTTTATGTACAGTGCTGGAGTATATTAGTAATATTTGGTAATTTATTTTGAATAATATTGATGTTGCAATTGGTTTATTTGATCGTTCAAGCATCTGTAAACGATTATAACGAAGGCTTACCTCTGAGTTTAAAGCAGGACTGAGATCTCGCGATAATTGCGGATAGGGGAGAAGTGGGTTGACGGGATTGTTGTGATTGGTCAATCACCAGACAGCGGAAGCGAGCCGATTGGCTGTGCTGGAGGTAAACAAAGAAGCGAGTGTTAGCGTCTCAGCGGGTTGAAGCTAATCGGTGGGTCCGGACCAAACTTGAAGATTTAATACGGTTAAAATGATTTTCCTGAGTGATTTCCCCGTCAGTTCCGATTAAGCAGCGTTATTTCATTTAAAACACACCCGGCGGGAGAGGCAGTTCGGTGGGAAAGAGGATTTAAAATGCGGTTTTAAGCGCGTTAGCCGGGGAGTTAGCTTGTTAGCTGCGGTCCGTTATTCCATTGTTTCACGGTGCGAAGCAGCAGCCGGACTGTTTACCGTTATTACATTATAGTTACAATCCCGGGACAGACCCGGAATAATGTGTGAAACAGCGAACTTAATGAAGAGACAAGTCTCCGTTCTAAATAAGTCTTTTTGTTTCCACTATCGATTTTAGTTTGGGAAAATAGCGTAAATATAAATCAAGTCTGGTTAAAGGCGTCTCATTTTGGATCGAGATGAGTTTATCAGCTGTCCGTAGCTGAACATAAAATGTAAATTAGTAGGTTGGTTCAGGTGACAATCATAAAGTCCAGTGTAGGGCTTCGTTCAAGCAGTATTGATTATTTTTCAGTAAATCATTTAGATAATAAAACATCAGAAAGTAGTGAATAATGCTGATCGCACTCTCCAGGGCCGGAGCCAGGATTTTAGAAATACTGTATTTTCTCAAATGATGGTCGGGGGTAAAAAACGGGTCGATGAACTCCTGGTGTCATATAATAGGCATGCCGACTAAACTTAATGTACATTTACATCGCTTTAACTTAATAAATTCAACAATATAATCATGTCATTTTTCAATACTTTGTTGTTCTGGATTACTCATCTGAAGTGTTATTGTCCTTTTTCCAGTCACTGCGGGTGCGTGCATGTTAATGTCCCCACTGAATTTTCCAGCACACCGTAGAGGGTGAACTCGAGGAGCATGGCACCCAGACGGAAATTTGATTTCAAATTCAAAGAGAGAGTTTTGCAGTATGCGGAGACACATTCGGGAGAGAAAACTGCGCGGCACTTTAACATTGACACGAAAAGAATCAGGGACTGGAGGAAACAGAAGGGCGAGCTGCTGTTAGCCGACAAGGGGAGAGCACGGCTAACTGGAGGCGGGAGGAAGAAAGTTAGCTTGGAGCTGGAGGAAAGGCTCTCAGAGTGGATTTACTCAATGTGGGACAAACATAACAGAGTATCGAGAAATATGATCAAAAAGAAAGCGTTGGAGATCTACCCTTCAGTGAGCGATGGGGGCAAGATGTTTGTGGCCAGCACGGGTTGGCTACAAAGATTTCTAGAGCGCAACGACCTCTCACTTCGACGCCGCACCACCATGAGCCAGGAAGACCCGAATCTACTCACTGAGAAACTGGTTTCGTTTGTCGACTACGTTGGCAAGGCGGTCAGCTCTAAAGGGATTTTAGAGGGGGACATCATTGCAATGGACGAGGCTACAGTTGGGTTTGACGTGTTGTCCCCCACTGCTACAGACACACAAGGTGTGAAGAGCGTGGCTCCGAAAACCACGGGACACGAGAACAGCCATCTCACCGTCGTCCTCGCCGCCAAGGCCGACGGCACCAAACTGAAGCCGTATATCGTCTTCAGAGGGGCTGCTGGGGAAGCGAAGGCGCCGCAGCAGCAGATCTCCAGCGCCGTGATTTCCACGTCTGTGAACGGCTGGATGAACGACGCTCTCACCGCAGACTGGCTGCAGTCCGTGGTGGGAAAATTCAACGCCACCCCGCGGCTCCTGGTGTGGGACTCGTACCGCTGCCACATCGGCGCCGCCACCAAAGCTGAACTGAAACGTGGCTACAACATCACGACGGCGGAGATCCCGGGAGGCTGCACTAAATATGTCCAAGCCCCCGATGTGATGTGGAACCAGCCCTTCAAGCGGAGTCTGCATGATGCCTACGATCAGTGGGCGGCGGGGGACGCAGATAAGGAATACACAGCCGCAGGGAAGCTAAAAGCCCCCGCCCGCCGCCTGCTGGTGGACTGGGTCGTCGCAGCCTGGGACAAACTGGACCAGGATATGATCAGAGAGTCTTTCAAGGTTTGTGGACTGTCTGTGAAAAGTGACGGCAGCGAAGACGACCTCATCCTCTGCTTCAGGGAGGGACAGCCCTGCGCCGCCGGGCGGGAGGCTCTCGCTCGGCGCCGACAGCAGAGCCGGGAGAACCGGTGCGAAGCAGCCCAGGAGGAGGAGGAGGAAGATGAAGAGGAGCTATTTAACAATGAACTTGTTGTTCTTGATGATGAGGAGGAGGAGAACAATGATAATGGTGAGGATGATGAACCTGATGATCGTTATTAGATATTTGACAAATAGGAATGGCCGTTAATGCACACGTGACTGCTCGTACTTCGCACAAATTAAATTGATCATGTGTGTAAATTAACACGATGACAAGTTCCTGGTGCTGTTAGCCAACTCTTCAGTTTCAACGGCTTTGCATGAGCCTCTTGTGATCTACTGTAACACACTTTGTTATAGGAGAATATGCTTTTTTTAATAAATTTATTTTCATATTCATCAATCACATATCCATTCTGACATTCTGCCTGGTCATCATTTAATCCCACGCATTAAAACTGCACGTCCTGCAAATGTTTCACAATAAAAGCCTTTTTAGGAAATGAAGGAATTCTGTAACGCAAGAGGGCTTCATACTAATATGATCAATCATATTCATCAAACAATGAATTAGAAATAAAGGCCTGTCTCTAATATACGCCTGCTTCAAATAAAGGCCCCGGCCACTATTTGAGAATTTACGGTACTGAGGTCACGTCCTCCCGATGTCCCCAAACACCATAAGGAAAGTCTCCAATTTAGTATAACTATTATTTTCATTATAAGTTTATCTGCAGATTATTTTGTCCATTAATTTTAGGGCTTTAACGATTATTTTCACTATCGATTGATCAGCCGACTGTTAGTCTGGTCAATGAATGAGCCCAAAGTGACGTCTTTAAATTTCTCATTTTGTCCAAAACCAAAATATTTTCAGTTTACTGTCACAGAAGACCAAGAAAACCAGCAAATATTCACATTTGAGAAGCTGGAACCAGTCAAGTTTTGCTTGAAAAATTGTTTAAACGATTAATCATAATCGATCGATTATTGATTAATCCTTTCAGCTCTAAATTCTCTGTCACGGTAGTTTAAATATCTTTGGTTTTTCATTTGAAGGGCATCAGGCTCGTATTTCAGTTTGCCTATTAACGACTGTTTGTGAATGCGTTTGAATTAACTTTATTGGTCTCTGTCCAGCCTCTGTAGAAGCAGCGATGTCTGTCATCATACAAACTCGTGGCGAAGTGGGAGGCGGCGTCGCGGCTCACCTGCAGTGCCCCCTCTGCGGCCATTTCTCCAAGAGCCACGCCCACCAGCTGTCCCACATGGCGGCCTCTCACCCCGCCTGCCTGGACGGCGTGACGGTGGGTCGCCTCGGCAACATCGTGATGTACCAGAGCACCGCCCGGCTGTTCCACTGCTCCGACTGCTTCTACACCAGCCGAGACTTCACCAAGCTGTACAAACACATCATCTCCAAACACTGCATGGACGAGAGGGAGGGGGGAGGAGGGGACGACGGGAGCGAGAAGGGGGAGGAGGAGGAGAAGGAGGGAGGGAAAGACCCTCTTAAAAGAAAGAGGAGCAGTGAGGCTGAGGAGGAGGAGGAAGGGGAGGGACACGAGGAAGATGGCGCCTCCCAGAGGCCGGAGTCGGTTAAAGCAGGCGGCGAAGGGGATGAAAGCGTGCTGATGTTTGACGGCGCCGGTTACCGCTGCCTCATCTGCGGCTGGAAGACCAAGCTGAAAGGTCTGGGCATCAACCACGTGGTGAGGAAACACGACATCCCCAAAGCGTACGCCGCCCAGGCCATCCGACGGGACGCCGCCACCCCCAAACACACGCAGAGCAGCGGGGCGGAGGAGGAGGAGGAGGTGGGGTTGAGCGGAGAGCTGCTGAGGGAGGAGATGGAGGCCACGGCCAAAGTGGTCCGCTTCACCTCCAACCGCTTCGTCTGCCTGATCTGTGGCTGGAAGACCAAACTCAAAGGTACCGACGCTCACCCGAATCACAGTCTTTCCCTCAGCGCGATACTTCAACCTCAAACTGCTTCTTTGTCTAAATGAAGCTTCGAAAGATTCATCGTCACACTCTGAGAAACGCCGTCGGACTCACGACGGACACTCGAAATATCGGATTTTTCTATTCCACACATTTTTCTTCCTCGTCAAAACTCGGTGCCTCCATTACCCACAATGCAACCGGACCGCAGACAGTTGGGTTCGGAGATCGGTGCGCGTTACGCAGCAAATCCAAAACACTTGTTAAGCCGAAGCCATGAAATAGTCGATCAAATTAGTTTCCAATTAATTTTCTATCAGCTGTACTCGTGTAAACTGTTGTTTATAAATGTTTTGTGAGTAAAAATCTTTTAAAAAGTAACTAAAGCTGTCAGATAAATGTAGTGAAGTACAGAGTAGAGACGAGCACGAAAAGTACCACAGGACTCGAGTAAAGACGCGACGTTGTTACGAGTAACAGTTCCACCTGTGGGTTAATCTGTCCCTGTCCTTGTCCTTCCAGGTTTTGCCATCAGTCACGTGGTGCGCAGCCACGACGTCGAGCGTCCGTACGCCTGTAAAGAGTGCAAACGCTCCTTCTTCCTGCCCAGCCGGCTGCAGCAGCACATCAGAGCGGCTCATCGGCCCGGGCGCTACGCCTGCCCCTTCTGCTGCTTCAGGTCCCACTTCCTGGGCGGCTTCAGGAGGCACTGCAGCCGCTGCAACGCCCGGGAGGAGGAGGAGGGAGGAGGAGGAAGAGGTGGAGGAGGAGGAGGAGGAGGAGGAAGGCAAGGCGAGGAGGAGGACAATGAGGAGGGGGAGCACGAGGAGAGGAAGGAGACGAGAGGGGGGAGGAAGAGGAGGAGAACAGGGAGGGTGATCGTGGAGGAGGATGAGGAGGACGACTGAAAGGAGGAAGGACTACACCCGTTTTGTGATTTCCGGTGATGAAAACTTTACAGTTAGTTTCTTTGTCGAGTCCACGTGAACTTTTTCAGTTCGACGTCAGTGAATTCAAACAAAATGAGGTTTTTTAAATAATTTAACGCTCGGAAACGTCCGGAGTCACAACCACTTTGGGTTTTTTCTGTATTTTCTCTTTACTTTTCTTAAACTCTTCACACATTACAACTACATTTAACAAACTTTGACTTTAACTGCTGCTTCTTTTGCTCAGAGTTAGTTTGTGTTGCAGAGACGAATCCTGAAAGTTTTCAGCTGCTTTAAAACGTCGAGGCTTTCGATCCAGTCGAGTCGCAAACAGGTTCATGTGATCAGGTGATCAACGAGACGCTTATCAGCAAGAAAAGTCAGAATTGTGTGTTTTGGTATTTTTACACCTGTAGAACATAATAATAATAATAATAATAATAATAATAATGTTTCCCCGAGATGTTTCAAGTTTTACGAAAGAGCAGAAAATGTATTGATTATTACAGATGAACTCATTGAAACGTATTGATTTGTGAACGGTATATGTAGCATACAGCGCTATAATAAAGGTTGAGTTACACTCCAAAAGAACAAGACAGCCACACCCGAAGGTGGAGGGAAATAAAGTGTTTCCATCCACCTGTTTTACGCACATTTTCAATTTGTGCGTAAAATAAAAATAAAAACCTGAAATTATTCCTAAAAAGTGTTTCCTGTGGTGCATCAAAATAAATACTCAGTGTTTCAGAATAATATATTATTGGATTATAAATCATTAACGTGTTCATCACTTGAGCGTTAAAGGTGGAGCTCATCTTAATGACTTCGTGCTGCTGTAATAATACATTCTAATTCATTTGTTGATTATATTTCGGATTATTAATCTGAATTTGCAAAGTAACTGAAGCTGTAAAGAGAAGTTGAAGTATGAAGTAGCAGAAAATGGAAATACTCAAAAAGGTAGAAGTACCTCAGAAGTGTACTGAAGTACTTACTTTCCCCTTCAACATGAACTACGTCAGTAAAGTGTGTGTGTGTGTGTGTGTGTGTGTGTGTGGACAGCGTGATCGTGTGACAGTCAACAGCGACTCGGCGGCAATGAATATTTGTTGTTTATTTAGCCAAACATACAAAACAAACCCACCAATCACATCAGAGAGCGAAGACACGTCCGCCCCCGACACACAGAAGAAAGAAATCTGCTTCATGCGATTAACACAAGTTTCAGAAAACAGTGTGAAGCACGAGACACGAGCAGGAAACGCTCCTCTTCTTCTGCACAAACTAAAACCCCAGGTTCTCGTAGATAATCACACTCTGCAGGAATAAAGACTTCACGTGGTGCGTAACGACTCTGGGAAATATGAAGGAAAACCACCGTTAAACCCTTTTCCACTGCAGGAACTTAAAGTAACGCGTAGCCACGTCGTCCGCTGTCGTTTCCACTGATCTCCGTTCGCTTCAGGGACAACTTCCTGCGTTTCAGCGGCCAATCGATCACGATTGGTCGAGCAGACGTGACGTCACCACACAATAAGAGTAACAGACTTAGTGTACAGCCACGCTAGGAGCTCCGAGGCTGCGCTTTGAGCTAAACGCTAACATCAGCACCCTAACGTTACGCTAATGCTAATGCTAATCATCTTAGTTTAGTGTTTTAGCATGCTAACATTTTTAAATTAGCAGTAAAGTCATTAGTTTTGCAGGAACTTGATCATAAACCAAAAGTGTTGGAGAAATTAAAATGTCGACCTCATGGCGGCGCTCGAGGACACGTGAGAGGATCACCGAAGTCAGTAGGATTCATCCTCTGGGGAACATGAACGTCTCAACTTAATGCTTCCGATATTTGTCAAGTCAGTAGCCGCTAGCACGGCTAACGACATCTTCTCAGGCTGCACGCGGCCAGCACGACCTTTACCGATAAGGAAGGGCAGACTGTACGCAGCCTGGAAGGCGAAACCTGGGGCGCGAGAGCCCGCGACATTTTTAAATCGAGTCTCGTCTGGATTCTGGGAGCCGAGGAGAAATCAAATAACCGCACTGAAACTGTCAAAGTGTGGAACAAACAAAAACAAACTATCACAACATCAGCTGCCCTCCTTCAGTCCGTCTCCCACCAACCAGCACTCCACCTGACGTAGCCAGCCCCGCGTCAGATTTCAGACCTAAATGTTAAATATGAAGCGCCACCGTTTCCCAGATTGTCCGGCAAAGCTCCGGCTCACTCCCGATTGGCCGGCAAAGTAAACTGGAAGTTGCAGCAACCGGCGGCGGCCATTTTGTGTCCCCGGGCGCCACAAATAACAGATAATCCTTTGAGCCAAGAGGACGACGATGACGTCATCGTCCCGTCCTCGTTGTCCGAGCTCAGCAGACAGTTTCACATAGCAACGAGAAAAACTAGCAGATCTGTTCTATAAAACACCTCATTCACATTTTTTGTTTCGTTCGTTCGACTGACAGCTGGAAGTCGACGCGATTCTGTCCCGTGCGTGGCTCCGGTTGGTACTACATGTCCCAGAATCCCCTGCTGTCTGTCAATCATTCAGGTCATCCAGGAGGTTTTAGTGTCATCAATCAGACCTGACTAACTGACAGTCCGTCTGGTTCCCTTGACAACGCTGCAGTAGGGATGGTGGTGGGGGTCGGAGGTCAGATGTGCCGAGGGCACCACGCTCCCTCCAAGGCGGCCATGTTGATTCCTCTCAGGTCGCCGAAGTCGTCGCCGTCTCCGTCGCAGTACTCGCCGTCGTCGTCGTGGTCGTCGAAGCGGGCGTGTAGCCGGTCGGCGCCTTCTGCTGGAGAGGTATCAGACACCGTCGGGAACGTTAGCCCCCCGAGTCATTTTCATTAAGAAACAAGTTTCATCATGCGGGACGACGACACGGCAACAAGAGGCTTCAGCTGCGCCGTCGCTCGCTCTGCACTTCATCACGAGTTAAACGTGAACAAAAGCTGCACTAATAAAACCATCAGAGGAAGAAAACAACAGAAACAAACCTTCGCTAAACAAACTCGTCGTCTTTAGTTATAACGTTAGTTACCGTTCGAACCACCGGCTCTCTGAAGGGGGGGCAGACCATGTGGAAGCGAGGGATAGCCACGTGGAAAACTTCCTCTTTATTGGCTACAAGAGAAACAAACAAACAAACAAACAAACAACAACAACAAGAGCAGCTGCTTCAGAGTTAAAGCCAGCAGCAACGATACACACAAGCGCTGAACCAAACTGGCGTTTTGGGCGTTACTACGATCAAACAGGAAGTGCAGAAGTTACCCAGTCTGTGGAAGGTGTAGTGACCCTCCATGTACTCTGACGGGGTGGAGAAGGTGGTGCAGCTGGCGTACTCGTGGACTTTTCCAGGCGTCATGACCGGAAACTCTCCTGCGCACACACACACACACACAGACACAAATTCAGCAGGTAACATCGGCCGATCTGCAGCTGTACAGGCGGTCACGTGACGCGCGCAGCGTACCGACCACGCCGGGCCCCTGAACTTCCTCCACGTTGCCGTCGGACGTGGTGATTTTCCAGTAGCGGCTGTCGAGCTGGCAGGCGGCTTCAGGCGACGCGCCGCTCGACATCTCTATCCTGGAAACACACAGTCATTAAGAGACAGGAGCAGCGTGTGCTGTGCGAGCAGAGAGGCGGGCGGGCCGGCACCTGATGCGGTAGGTGAAGAAGAAGTGCGGCGGATGGACGGAGGAAAGCTCTGGCAGGAAGGAGGTAGAAACGGAGACGGTGATGTCACCGGTGGTCGCCACGCAGCCCTTATCGTGCACGTACCTGCAGACAAGCACACACACAACCTTCACAACGTCTGAGCCGAGTCAGGAACTACATCAGATCTCCGTTAACTGGAGAGCGGCTGGCGCTCGGACGGATGTGGATTAAACGTGAACAATGAGGTTGAAAGGATCCAGAACGTACTTATTGTTTTGAGAAACTGATACTCAACCTTTTTATCCATCGATGGTTGTCATGGGAACAATGTGAAAAGTTAAACTCTGTATTTGTCTGACTGGTTCGTTATTATTGTTTAAGAGAATCGGCTAATTCACATCGTTTCATTCCAACTGATTTCATTTTCTTTGTGCGTAACAGACGACGATATATTTCGTACAGTGCATTAACAAGACCTGTGTCAACCTGGACCCGACTCTCCCGTGGTGACTAATGGGAACGGCACTGTTTGAAGCCGGTCCAGCACCGAGCGAGAGCGCTGCAGCCGTCAAACGGGCTGCGATGTAATCCTAAAGTGCTTGTTTTTTTGTTTGACCGGAAACAGCCGTTATATCGCTCCAGTCAAAGCCACCAGACCCCATTGACAAATACAGTAATTTTACCTCGCAGATCATCATAAAACTGGATAGGAAATTCAAACTTGATAGGAACAAAATGTCTTTCCACTGTTCCAACGGTCACCAACTCTGGTTTGGTCGACCCGTAGTTCCTGCTCGCTCCTCCCTCGATATTTTCACATCTTAAGAGTTTGGTGATTGTTGGGACAGTGGAAAGAGTTTTGGTGAGTTTGAGTTTGTTCCTATCCAGTTTGAATGAAGCGTGCTTTATGATCGCTCAGTGCTGGACCAGTTTCATTCGTCACAGAGACGCAGAAACATGAGAAAGCAGCGTCCAGGCTGAAAAAAGGTTTAGACAGCGTGCATGCAGGTGTGTGTGTGTGTGCGTTACCTGAAGATCTGGTCTCTGATGATCGGATATTCTCCTGTGACGACGTTGTGGACGTACATCGTGAACCACTCTAAGAAACGGGAACCTGAACACACACACACACACACGTTTGCAGGAACAGGTAACATCTGTAACGTGACATTTTGAACGTGGCCACAGGTAAAGGCTGGCAGCTGTCTGGATCACTGCGCTGCTGAAGGGGAGGGAAGCTAAAAACAGCAGGATTCTCAGGCAGGTTCTGCAGTTAGAAGGAGCGACTGTTTTCTGATTTCTAAGCGTTAGTCACGACGGACATCAGAGATAACGTCCTCAGACAGTGACAGTGAATCTGAAAACGTGTTTGATGTGTCTTGAACGGACCTGTGATGAACATGTCGATGGCCGAAGGATCCTGAGCCGTCTGATCCTGAAAGACAAAGGCAGCGAGTCAGAACGAGGCGTGAGCCGATTAAAGCGCTCGCTGTTCCGTCTGCTTCCACTTCGTTAACGTGTTGCACTCCACTCTGTTCACACATCTGGACTGTAAACTGCAATTTCAGCACGAAAACTACACACGCGCTGAAAATCCACAGAAACTTTCACTAACTCTGGTGTGAAACGATACGTCACCGTCCCCCATGCTGAACTGAATTTAGTATTAAGTACGATGGAAAACCAGTAGGGGCAGTTTGGTCTGGAATGATTTATTATAGCAGCATGTAACAATAATTCCTACTGATAATTAAATTCATGCAAACTGGACAAGTGACAGAAAACGGGAGGATGGATTAAAGCTTCCTGCTGTTCGTTCAGAGGCGCAGGACGTCACCTTATAAGTATCATTACTGCCGGCACGAGACGAGACGTAACTCTTAATTCAAAGTTCACCAGAGCAAACGTAAAGATCACGCCACGGACATTTTTTAATGAATTCAGCTCTGAGGGAACTTTAACTTTCATGCTCTGGTGTTTTTTCCCCTCTCTGCACAGCACTTTTATTTTGAAAGGCGGACAGGAAGGTTACGGACGGGGCAGGGGTAGAAGCTCTCGAACATCCTGCGCCCCTCGGCGGGCTCCAGGGCCATGTACTGGCTGAGGCCGGTGTGGAAGCAGAAGGTGAGCGGGAGGCAGCGCCTCATCCCCTTCCTCTGCTGGAAGCCTCCGGCCGCCGTCTCCACGTCCAGCAGGACCTCCGACCGGTAGTGGTTCGACAGGGACATGCTGCCCATCAGCCTGAGGACACACAGACGGACAGACAGGTGGCGGTTGGACAGAGAGACGACCGGGCGTGAGCGAGACTGTCAGACTGATACCGACCCCGGGATCACCAGTTTCTGTCCGTTGTGGATCCGGTACGAGCAGCGGTAGTCGTCAGGAAGCCTGCAGCCAATCTGAGCCTCGATGTCGTTAAGCTCCACCTCTGTGGCGCCCTCTGAGCGGGAAAACAAACACAACAGCCAACGTTGTAACCTTCGTGCGCACCAAAAGGTTTTCTCAGATTAAAAAGGAAAAGCATTTCAGAAAGAACCAGAAAGAGCAGACGACAAATCCAACACAGCTGTCTTCATACGGACCGGCATCAGTTCGTATGAAGACATTTCCCCTCTAGTCATTATATCACATCTTCGAAAAGGACAAAAAGAATCTCTTTTGATGAGTGAAAGCACATAAATAAATGATTTGGCGTCAGAAAGAAGGAAAACGAGCGTACACCGACGGGGAAGGCCAAAAAGGCGACTTCATGTTGTCTAACAGTTAAAAGTGAAACTAATGCTGCTGATAATCTTATTTATGAGTTTATCATCATGGACTCAGAAGAGGCTTGTAGTGTTTGTACGTCAGCAGCGCGTTCTGGCTTCGCATCATCACCGCCAGCAGGCGGCGCTGGCGTCACAGCCGGCGCGTCGCCGCGCTCACGTCACCTTTGAGCGATGCGATCATGCGTGGACACCGCTGCTGCAGGAAGCTCTTCAGCTGCTCCCAGGCCCGCTTCAGGACCGGGTAGTACTGGATGTAGCGGCCCAGGTCCCTGTAGTACTGTTTGAACAGGCAGAACCAGGACACGCCGCTCTGCAGCCGGTCCGCACTGAACACACACACACACACACACACATCATCAACACGCTGTTTGTTTAATGTGAACAGAAATGTGCACACGATGAAACTGTTTGTGTTCAGATTGAACAAACCAGATACGACGCGTTAATCAGTGAGCCGATTTTTGAACTTTGGACAGAGCCGGGCTAGCTGTTCCCCCCCGCTTCCAGTCTTTATGCTAAGCTAGGCTAACCGCACCCTGACCCCGGCTCCGAGAGAAGAGAAGCGTTGTAAAGGAAAGCTGAGGCGGCGTTGTACTCACTCGGTCAGCAGCCAGTGTTTGGAGCAGAGGGTTTTCCACAGCGGGTTGTGTTTGTACAACTCATTCAGCCTCCTGCTGACGTAACTGCAGCTGCACAGGAAACACAGGAGGCTTTAAACTGTCCAACAAACTCATCCAGATCAGCTTTAACGGACTCAAAAACAACAGACAGAAAGACACCAAACATTCGCTGCTATATCACAATAAACTTTTTATTTTTTGGACTGTTGGTCGGACAAAACTAAACATTTGAAGGCGTCACTTTGGACTTTTTTAGAGCCAAAACGATTAATTGAGAACATTTACTCAAGTGCTGCACTTTAACTGCTCATAATAATACTTTTATTACATTAGTACTTTAGTAAAGGATCTCAATACTTCCTCCACAACTGAAAATAACGAATCACTAATAAAAATAGACAGTTGCAGTCCTGTGTAAGATAATATATTGTGTTTATAGTTTTTTAATCTGTCTTTAAAAGGTTTGAAAACAGTGCGGTGGAAATGTAAAAGTAGCATAAAGTGAAGTTACGAGCACCTCAAATCTGCAGCTGAGTGTAGTGTTTGAGTAAAAAGCCACATTACAACGTTTAAAGCAAGAATAATGTGGCCAGAACAAGCTAACAAACGTAAACAAACTGCTAGCAGCTGTTAGCAGGAGGCTAACTGTAATCAAGACCTGTGGCTTATCACGAGTCGCCATGCTAGCTCGGTGCTACACGACAGCTACCGATTAGGTCTGACTGTAATCAATACTGGCTGCAATCAGCTGACAGCATCTGTTTTTACCTCTCTGTTAGAAATTAGATCAATAGCTAGCTGAGATGCTAGGCTAACGAGCTGCTGCTGCTTGGAGTGAACGTAGTTTTAGCCCACAGTGGCTCGTTTGACAACATTAGCTTTAGTTTAATCGCTGACTGAGTGATTAAATTTGCATATATTTTCCTCCGGGACATGAATATTAAATGTTTGAGGCTTCTTTTGTTACTTTCACTGCACGGATTTGTTCGTGTTGTTGTTAGCCGCCTGCTAGCTGAGCAGCAGCCGCTAGCATGCTCGCGCCCTGCAGCTGCTTTACTCATCTGTTCTTCTAGAAAACAAACACTGTTTACTGCCACTGTGTTCCGGGCTGCGGTGTCAGATACATACTGGACCAGGTCCCTGAAGCCCAGGAAGGATAAAATGTGCAGCAGCGGGTCTGAAGGGAGGTGATCCATCGCTAACTCCGTGGAAGCGGCCATTGTTAGCAGCACTTCTTCTTCTTCTTCGTTCTTCTCTTTAATGGCGGCTGGCAGCCGACGTTAAAGTGGATTACCGCCACCTGCTGGCCTGGAGTTTGGAGCCCTGTGACCCCAGCTTGTCTTAGATAACCAAATAAACTGTTATAACTCCCTGACTAAAGATGAAAGACCTTTTATCAGACTCGTTTCTACCATTCCAGACTCTCAGGTGAACTTTATTTGACCTTATGATCCTCCGTTAGTGCTCCTCTCTTCTGTGGGGTCCCCCAGGGGTCAATACTGGGGCCCCTATTATTTATTATATAATATCGATTTACATTCTACACAGATGGCACAACTGTATGTCCCAATACATTTAATTGATCTCATCTTGTTTTATATTTTATGTTGTGTATTTTGACTTTTGTTACTTGTGTTTACTGTAAAGCACTGTTTTAAAAGGTGCAATATAAATTAAGTTATTATTATTATTATTATTATTATTATCAAAGTGTGCAGTCTGACTCCCAGTGTTAAACTCATGTATTGTTTTAATGTTTAAACTTGAATGTGATGTTTTGACACAAACTCACACTGAGAATATTACTGTTTCAGGTGGATAAACGGCCTTAAATGTGACGATCGAGGAGTAAATTCTCTAAATCTTTCATTCAGTTAGAGAAAGAATATTTAATCTTCAGAATAATATTTCAAACAAAACAGATGATTTCAAGGCTGCAGTTTGAATCAAGGACCCCGACACATTTTCTGCTGCGTTCAGTGTCAAAATTAGCATGTTGGGTTTGTTTTTGCTGATTGTAAAATGTTGAGTTTTTAAAAATCTAATGAAGAGCAGTTCTGATTAATAACTCCAGCACCAGAGGGCAGCGTTAGCGCTCGACTACCTGAATATCTACAGCATTAACAGCTCAATATGTGGATGTTGTACTGTTGACTTCCAGTATGCAGCTTAATGATGTTTATTCTTCATTTTCTACAAATATCCAAATTAGACATTTGTTAAGAAACCAGGAAGTTGGCTCTCCTGAGTTATCATCATCATCAGTTTTATTATAATTTGAGAGATGTAAGAAATACTGCAGCCTCCAGGACGTGACGCTTAGTTTGGTTTATAAGCAGCGGTGAAAAGTAACTAAGTTCATTTACTCAAGTTCTGAACTTCTACTTCACTACATTTATTCTAAAGCTTTAGTTACTTTACAGGTTCGGATTATTAAACACATTTAATCAACTATTAAATCATGATGTATTATTATGAATAAAGATAAAACTTTATTGAAATTCACAAGCTGCCCAGCTGCGTAAAGTCATTAAAAGTAGCTCCACCTTTGTGATGAACACATTAATAATTATAATCCAATAATATAATACACATTATTCTGAAATATTAAGCACTTTTGGTACTTTAAGAATAGTTCAATGCACCACAGGAAACCCTTTTTCGGAATAAAACCGGTGGAAACACTGCAGGTGTGGCTGTTTGGGTTCTGGTGGAGCACAGCTCAGCCCTTCCCACTTCTGTTTCTGAGCGGCTCGACGACCAAACTCTGGCGAAACCTGTCCCCTCAGTCAATATTTGCTCCGAGTTGCTGAGTCAGACAGCAGCTGGATTCGACACGTGTTTCAGCGTTACACTTCTTTTCCTCCAGTCGCGTGATGTCGTTCACGTGTTTTGTGTTTTGGCTGTGAGGTTTTAAAGGTGTGCGCAGAGGGGACGGGTCAGGATCTGAACCCCGACGTTTACCTGACCTCCGACCTCAGCAGCTGTTCGTTTGCACAGGTGACGTCTTTGCAAACAGCTCGGGAACAAAAGTTCGTGCGCTCGCTGCCGGTGTCACGGCTGTCACGCTAACGTTTCCTCCGCTCGGTTAAGATTCCTCAGGTTTGTAGCGACATGCTGACGTTTCTCTGGCGCCGCCATCAGGTGCAAATCACGCAGGTGAAAAACCAAATGCACACAAAGAGAGACAAAACGGGGGTAAAATAAATTAAATTAAAATCAGAGTGATACCGATACATCACGTGTCGCCGTGCTCTCAGCCTTCCTGTGCTTCACCCCAACACAACAGCTCCCAGCACCCACCGGGGCCAGCGAACGCCCAGGACCCCCAGGACCGACCACCCCCAAAGCCCAACCCCAGAGACACCCTCGGGGACGACCCCCGTCCCATCCCCACACATACGCCCCCAAACCGGGCCTCAGAGGACAGCCGTGCCCCGCCCCGCAAACCTGCGCCATCCCAAGCACAGCCAGCAGCCCCGCGGAGCACCAGGACCCCGCAGACCCCACAGACCCCCACAGACCCCCACAGACCCCACGCAGACCCTCACAGACCCCCGCAGACCCCACAGACCCCGCGCAGACCCCCCACAGACCCCGCAGACCCTCACAGACCCCCGCAGACCCTCACAGACCCCCGCAGACCAATGCCTCTCGTGGTCGGAGGCTCCGCCCCCACAGTTTATTATTATTATTATTATTATTATGATGATGAAATCCACACAACATGGCCTGTTAATTATTAATGAGGCATCTGGACAAGCTGAAGAACTCACTACAACAAATTCCTGCATTTTTTTGTTTATTTGTGTGTATTTATTATAATGTTACTTTATTTTGTATCAGTAAAGTCACCTTGTTTTGTCTTTATTCAAGAAAACTAAATAAATAGTTATTAATTAAAAAATGGAGATGTACTGAGCATCTAAAGGCTCGAAGAGAAGCTAAATGTTGATTAGAGCTGGGTGCCAATCCAGTATGATACACAGAAGTGTCATATAGTCGCTAATATTTCCACAGTCTTTATATCTAAACGACCCTTTTCCTTACTTTCAGAAATATACACGTTTTTCTACAAAGAGCTCCTTTTTATTTAACAGATTAGAAAATCAACCCAGACATTCGATAAGCGCTTTCTTTTCCCGTCCACACTGCACGCACTACATGTATTCAGACGTCCTGCACGTCTGTTTCTGCGTCTTCGTGACTTTAAGCTGCGTATATTTGCACACAAAGTACAATTTCACATCGATCGTTTCCACCTTCCGCTGCCACGCGAGCGCTCGCTGTGTTGGCTGTCCTGAACGCAGCTCGGTGAGTCAGAGTAAACACATTAAACATGTCCGACTCATCAGTCCGACTCACACTTTGACCCTTTGGTCAATAATCCCCCACGCTCAGAGAGAGACAGACCGAGCCCGAGGGCCACACTGAAGACAGAGGCTGCTGGATTTGGTTCTGAGGTTCTGCTCGGAGGTCTGGATCATGGTGGAGCCAACATCTAAACCAGCTGCTGTTCTACTGCTGTTTCTACTGCACAGCTGCCTGGCAGACCACGGTACCGTCGCCTCCACGTTACTTCTTATTGCTGCAGCACGAGGTGGAGGTGGAGGTGGAGGTGGAGGTGTAGCGCTCGGGATAATGCTGGCAGAACTGCAGAAAGTATTTCAGAGAAAGTGTTTTAGGTTAAGAAACAAGACGTTCAGGGTGCAGAAAATATCATTTATGTTTCTGAAGGTTCCTTAAACGCATTTCCACGTTGTGATTCTCAGTTGGACTTGAATCTTAAAGCTGGCCGAGTACATTTACTGCGTTCACCAGCAGTTGTAAGATTTTACAAACACCTATGATGAGCATAAATACTGACATTGTTACAGATTAAACTACATATAAAGGTAGTAATACTACAATCACAGGGGCCTTTTAAATGAGGAGGACTTTATTATTTATTACTTTATATTTTTGCTGTTTCCTGTGCACTTCTCACATGTTGTATTTCTGCAGCGTTGCTACTTCTTCTTCCAGCCGCCCACCTTAACTGTGTCGCATGAGAAAATTAATCAGTGTAAAACTTTATTTAAAACACTTTGTTAGGTACACCGAGCTAAAACTAATGTAACGAGTCGCCCTTCATGAAGGTTTGTTTTAAAAGAGGCGATCTTCAGCTGATACTCGCTGATAAACGGGCTATAAGTTATAGAAACACCCAACTGCTATAAAACGCAGATTTTCACCGTCTGCCTGTCTGTAGTTTTCCTCAACAGCCAGCTGGCCTCGCAGGTGCTGGTCAGGAACCGTCGGGCCAATCAGCTGTTCGAGGAGATGAAACCAGGTAAGCTCGCGGGCGGAGCTCGTCTCCGTCAGCGCTGCGTTCTTATTGTGTGCGCGAGACGCCGTTTTTAGAGGCCCGAGCAGGAAACGGCGTCCAGTAACTAAAGAAATAAAGCAGAGGATCAGCTGTGTCTCACGAGCGCTCCATCATGTGACCACTGCAGGAAGCTCAGCTCGTCAACACGAGCTCTGCTCTTACGTACGATGTCGACGTACTTCACTTTGCACTCGTGCGTGTGTCTGAAAGCTTTAGTGGTTTGGCAGCTTCAGATTAACACACAGTATAATCAGCTAATAAATGATGGTGTATTATTACTGATGAAGCTGCACAGCAGAATATACAGTGATTAAAGTGAGCAGCTGCAACACGTCAGGAATTATAATCCCATAATATTATTATTCTGCACGATGACAACGTTTCCTTCTGGTACTTTAAGGACATACTGTTGTACTTTTACCCCGACCTTTTGACCTCTGTGTATTAATATTACTGTGTATTAATATTCATGTGTATTAATATTACTGTGTATTAATATTACTGTGTATTAATATTACTGTGTATTAATATTACTGTGTATTAATATTCATGTGTATTAATCCCGACTAGGGAACCTGGAGAGAGAGTGTATCGAGGAAATCTGTGACCACGAAGAAGCCAGAGAGGTGTTTGAACAGACGGATAAAACGGTACGACCCCACTTTGTTCCGATTCCATTTCACTCGATCAGCGTCCGCGCTCGTCAGGTGACAATCTAACCAGAAACTGTCTCCTCTTCAGGAACACTTCTGGGCCAAATACCTGGGTGAGTACCACGGCGCCGCCGCGCAGACAGGAAGTGGAGACACCAAACAGGACGGACAGAACGCATTCCGGCCTGAAATATTAGTCAGAAGAAGTTTAGTTCAGAGGAAATCACACGAAAGGAAGAATCAAACGTACGACATAAGAAACGAACGAGCAACTCGCTTTTCTTTCTTAATGTTTGCGTTTTTATTTTAGTCTGTTACGCTTCTTTTTCCAAGACGACAGTAAAACCCCGTCTGAACAAAGTGCCACGGGGCGCGTGACCTCAGCGAGCTCGCCCGGCCGCCGGGCTTCAGCCAGACGCGTCACATTAAAGACAGTCGGACATTTTGGGAACGAGTCAGAAGAGACGGACTCCGCTGCTGCTCCTTCGTGGTTTAGCGTTCAGAGCCGCTTGGTTTTATTCTGTTTAACCTCGAGAAGTTTATGTTCCAGTTACTGTTAGTTTGAAGCCGAGCAGCCGGACTTTAATCTGTGCACAGCAAACATGAACAAAGTCCAGAACAGATCACACACACACACACACACACAACCCCGAGTACACAAACATCTGACAGCCCGTCTGTCTCTCTGTCTGTCTGCCTGTCTGTCTCACCTGTCTGTCTCTCTGTCTGTCTGTCTGTCTGTCTGTCTCACCTGTCTGTCTCTCTGTCTGTCTGTCTGTCTGTCTCACCTGTCTGTCTCACTGTCTGTCTGTCTGTCTCACCTGTCTGTCTCACCTGTCTGTCTGTCTCACCTGTCTGTCTGTCTGTCTGTCTGTCTCACCTGTCTGTCTGTCTGTCTGTCTCCCTGTCTGTCTCACCTGTCTGTCTGTCTGTCTGTCTCACCTGTCTGTCTGTCTGTCTGTCTCACTGTCTGTCTGTCTGTCTCTGTCTGTCTGTCTCACCTGTCTGTCTGTCTGTCTGTCTCACCTGTCTGTCTGTCTCACCTGTCTGTCTGTCTGTCTGTCTGTCTGTCTCACTGTCTGTCTCCGTCTCACCTGTCTGTCTGTCTCACCTCTCACCTGTCTGTCTGTCTGTCTCACCTGTCTGTCTGTCTGTCTGTCTCCCTGTCTGTCTCACCTGTCTGTCTCTCCGTCTCACCTGTCTGCCTGTCTGTCTGTCTGTCCTCCAGACTGTAAAGGACAGACGCCAAGAACAAAAGACAAAATCAACATTATCAGACAATGCATAGAAGGTAAATACAAACGAACGCAACGCAAAAACGTTAATATTATAAAATATATGTATACACTGACAGAGTGTGTGTGTGTGTACGTGTGTGTGTGTGTGTGTGTGTGTGTGTGTGTGTGTGTGTGTGTGTGTGTGTGTGTGTGTGTGTGTGTGTGTGTGTGTGTGTGTGTGTGTGTGTGTGTGTGTGTGTGTGTGTGTGTGTGTGTGTGTGTGTGTGTGTGTGTGTGTGTGTGTGTGTGTGTGTGTGTGTGTGTGTGTGTGTGTGTGTGTGTGTGTGTGTGTGTGTGTGTGTGTGTACACGTGTGTGTGTGTGTGTGTGCGTGTGTGTGTACACGTGTGTGTGTGTGTGTGTGTGTGTGTGTGTGTACACGTGTGTGTGTGTGTGTGTGCGTGTGTGTGTGTACACGTGTGTGTGTGTGTGTGTGTGTGTGTGTGTGTGTGTGGGCGTGTGTGTGTTCAGGTCAGTGTATTTCTGGTAAGGGAGTGAACTATGAAGGAAGTATCAACATCACTAAATCAGGGCGACAGTGTCAGCACTGGAGGCACAGCTTCCCACATCCCATCATCAGGTAACTAACTAACCGATCAGTTACTAAACAAGTTGACTAGCTAACTAACTCACAAAGGAACAAACGAACAAAGAAAACTAAAGTGATTAATAAAATATCAAACAAAAGAACTAACTAACCAACCAACCAACCAACTAACTAACAAAGGAGCAAAAGAATGAACTAACTAATAAACAAAGTGAGTGATTACCAGTGAAACTAACTAACTAACTAACTAACAAAGGAGCAAAAGAATGAACTAACTAATAAACAAAGTGAGTGATTACCACTGAAACTAACTAACTAACTAACTAACAAAGGAGCAAAAGAATGAACTAACTAATAAACAAAGTGAGTGATTACCAGTGAAACTAACTAACCAACTAACTAACAAAGGAGCAAAAGAATGAACTAACTAATAAACAAAGTGAGTGATTACCAGTGAAACTAACTAACTAACTAACTAACGAAGGGCAACGCAGTCAGCTAAATATAATCAATGAACAGACAGAACTAAATCACTAATAAACAGATAATCTAACTAACTAACTAACTAACTAGCTAACTAGCTAAGGAACAGGCCGCGTTAACTAACTAACAAACAATAAACAAGCTTACAAACTAGTAAATAACTAACTACCTAACGAACCAATGAACTAAACAAGTTAACATTAAACTACCTAACAACTAACTAACTGTCTGCCTGCTCACCTGTCTGCCTGCTCACCTGTCTGCCTGCTCACCTGTCTGTCTGCCTGTCTGCTCACCTGTCTGTCTGCCTGCTCACCTGTCTGCTCACCTGTCTGTCTGCCTGCTCACCTGTCTGTCTGCTCACCTGTCTGCCTGTCTGCCTGCTCACCTGTCTGTCTGCTCACCTGTCTGCCTGCCTGCTCACCTGTCTGTCTGCCTGCCTGCTCACCTGTCTGTCTGCCTGCCTGCTCACCTGTCTGTCTGCCTGCCTGCTCACCTGTCTGTCTGCCTGCCTGCTCACCTGCCTGTCTGCCTGCTCACCTGTCTGTCTGCTCACCTGTCTGCCTGCCTGCTCACCTGTCTGTCTGCCTGCCTGCTCACCTGTCTGTCTGCCTGCCTGCTCACCTGCCTGCCTGCCTGCTCACCTGTCTGCCTGCTCACCTGTCTGCCTGCCTGCTCACCTGTCTGCCTGCCTGCTCACCTGTCTGCCTGTCTGCCTGCTCACCTGTCTCTGTCTGCCTGCTCACCTGTCTGTCTGCCTGCTCACCTGTCTGTCTGCCTGCTCACCTGTCTGTCTGCAGGGAGTATAATGCTTCAGAGCCGAACAGCGTCCTGCACGAGAACTTCTGTCGGAACCCCGACCAGCGTGCGGAGGGACCCTGGTGTTTCACCAAAGACCCGACAGTCCAGAAGGAGACCTGCAGGGTCCCGAAATGTGGCAAGTATCTGCTACTAACTAATACTAGTCCTTCTGGTTCCCTTACTCGGCACACTGGTACTGACACAAGATGTGGTCTCTGCAAGTCTTGCGAGACTATCCGTACCTGTACCGTGGCCCGTCAGTAGATCCGTCTGCCCAGCGTGACGCTCTGTCTCTTTCAAGGTGAGGCCTTCATCCCGCCCACTCTGGCGCCCGAACCGGTCAGAACTGGCGACTGTTTGCCCAGTTACGGCATAGACTACATCGGCGACCTGGCCGTTACCCTGGGAGGCCACACCTGTCTGCAGTGGTCTTCGGCGGAGGCGAAGGCCCTCAGCGTGGACAAGGAGTTCATCCCCGAGGTCAGTCTGCAGGGCAACAAATGCCGTAACCCCGACAACGACCCCGAGGGCCCCTGGTGCTACGTGGCGGTTCATGGAAACGTGACGGTCGACTACTGCGACCTTGAGCTGTGTGGTAAATACTACAAGCAGAAATCCACTACGAGCACCGGTACTACCGCAGAGTGAACTCTCTACCTACGTCTCACCTGTCTGTCTCCCCACCTGTCTGTCTGTCTCCCAGAGGACCCGCTGGTTGGTGACGTGCTGACCACGGAGACAGAAGGCAGGGAGCGCTCCGTCCTGAACCCGACCAGGAAAAGCTTTTCAGTCCCCGAACCTTCGGACAAGGAGAGAGCGGTGAGTCCACCTGAATGACTGGTCGTTAAGCAGGTGATCCAACCAGCTGGTTAACAGCCTGGCTGACTGACCGACTCAGTGACCGATTTACTGACTGGTTAAATGGTGAGTGAACAGACAGGTTAACCAGCTGGCTGACTTCGACTGACTGGTTAACCGAGTTATTGACGGACTCGTTGACTGAAAGTGTG